>NW_019396559.1:33989-67022 GCF_000591075.1 Eurytemora carolleeae | reverse complement strand
TAGAATATTAGAACTCTAGTTGTAGAATACTAGAACTCTAGTTGTATAAAATTAGAACTCTAGTAATAGAATATTAGAACTCTAGTTGTAGAATATTAGAACTCTAGTTGTAGAATACTAGAACTCAAGTTGTATAATATTAGACTTCTATTAATAGAATATTAGAACTCCAGTTGTAGAATACTAGAACTCTAGTTGTATAATATTAGAACTCTAGTTGTAGACTAGAAGACCTCTAGTAATAGAATATTAGAACTCTAGTTGTATAATATTAGAACTCAAGTTGCAAAATGGTAGAACTCTGAAAAAAATCTTTTTAGATAATCTTGTGAAGAATGAAGTTAGATACAGTTGCGAAGTGGAAAAGTGTGGAAAATGGGAGATAGCTCCTGTGAAATGTCAGCACTGTTCCATGCAGGTTAATTTTAATATATTGATAAATTAATAAAGAGTACTAAGTTATTACAGTCAGGGTCTTTCATTTCAATATAGGCATTAAACAGTAAGCATTAGCAGTGAAGATGATAGACAGGAATTTGGAAACGGTTCATACCTCAAAGTTGTTGTTTTTTCGCAAAAAAAAATTAAAATTTGAATGTAAATTAAGCAATTTCATTAATTGATGTGAAGTAGATACACCACTGCTGTAAAGTTTTCCTACTAAACTTTGAGAATAATTCTCTTAGTAATTACCTATGAATCTAGAAATTAGATTTTATTTTCTTATTCGCCATTCACTTCAATTATATGTTAACTCCAACAGAGATTACAACTTTATATATATATATATTTATAGATTCATGTATTCTTTTATACTTTCAAGCTTCAATAATCCTGTTTTGCTTTATACCTGGATTTATGTATTTTTTAAAACTGAAGTAAACACTTCTGTGTAAAATCTCTGCTCATGAGTTTTCAGATTTTTCTGAATTTCGATTTAAAAGATTTATTTTGGTCCAGGTTCCTTTGATGTTCAAAACAAACTTTGCACCCTATAAATCTTAATATTTGCTTTTATAGTATATTTCATATTAAATTGAATTCTAAAGTTTAAAAGTTTTCAATTATGCTTTGGACTGAGGAAACTACACAGTATATTCTTATACGACTTATTTTATAGCATAAATTCTCCAGGACAAAATTTAAAATCACAGATTGTATCTGAATTCTGAACGATAAATCTGCTTTTTCTCCGGCCACAGTTATCGTTAAAAATTCTATTTAAAAAGTTTACTTAAGAATCATTGAGAGTTAAAATTTTCAAGTTGGACATGTTTAATATTACTTCATAGCAGATTTTTAGTTCTAGACTTTGAGTTCAGAAATATTCTAAACTAGGCTTTTAATTGTGGCTTTATCTCTGAACATCTTCTCTTTGTACAGTATAAAATAAAAACAAAAAAGTTTGCGGATTTTATAATATTTTTTTGGGCAATTTCAAAATTTTTCAAAAATAAAAAACTTTTAAACATAATTTTTTTTAATTTTGATCATTCATAAACCTTCCCTGGGGTCACGTAAGGTCCCACAAAAAATTTGGGTCCGATCAGTTCAGCCGTTTTGACGTTTATTGGATACAAACAAACAGACAGACAAGCCCAATTTATATATAGATTTAATAAACTGCAAGTTTTAATTCAATCCTTGTAGACATTTGAGAAGTAAAGTTTTTAAAATATATAGTAGTTGAAGGAATCCATATATCTTGTCCTTGTTCCATATTCTATATTCTCAAGAGTAATTATTAAAGTTACTTCTTAGTTAGAAGGGTAATATTTCTGCTAGAACTATGTAATACACATAGTGTACAGTACACAATTACACCGATATTCTTCGGACATTCTACCAGATATTTTTCCATACAGAGCATCCCACATCATAATAGATTATCTTCTTAGAACGCTGAAATACGCACATAATATGTGTTTTCTGCATGCAAATTTTTATATTTGGCTTATTACATTTTTTAAAATGATTCATTCTTTTTCATTTTCTGATTAGTCCCGAAAATCGCAATTAAGAGCCATATACATTATACAATCTGGAATGATTTGGGACACCCAATGCATGTTGGGTAATGTAAAAGCAATTGTTTGCACTGCATTTACAGCCTAGCGTTGAATTACAAAATACAATTTGAAATTGTAATGTATTAACTCTGCAGCTACCTAGTTCTAACGGTTTTTTTTTCTCAAGAACAGTTTACAAATTTGAAAATGTCTTTTAAGAAATGAGTCTTGATGTTGTACTTTGCGGGAGGACTTTTTTCTTTGCATGATTAAAAATTCAAAATTAGTACATAATTTTAGTGATATCTTTTCAATACCTTCACTTTAATCCTCCCTTCTCCCTCCTACGCCTGTAATTGTGAAGTTGTTTTTTTACTTTCACCTATTTGAAATTATACATAGTACATACACACAAAATCCCAAATGTTTCATTTACAAAAATAATTTATCTAACCTTAACACTGAGAAAAAGTTACTGAGGACCAAAAATAAATCTGTCAAAATAATTACGATGTTATTACAATATTCGTAGATTTTTATCAATGTTTCTTTACGTTGTACCATCCGTCATCCATTAATATGATAACACAAAGTTTTACATTTAGAATTAAGTAACTTTAACTTTTTTTAACGAATAAATACTTTATCTATATGTATTGTATAAGACACAAAATTATTTTAAATCGACGAAATTTACTAAAATATGTGTATATTCAGAAAGTTGTGAATCCCTTAAAAACAAGAGGAAAGATCTGAAAAACTCAATATCGTTATTTTCATTTATTTGTTTAAATTTACATATTCAATACCCAACCATTAAACTTATCTCCTGTTGTAAGGTCTGCTTAAACCATCGGTATCAGGATACTCACAGCTGTCCCAAGCTCGACAAGAAATCTGGTCTCATGCTGAACACTAAAGCACATGTAGAATCCATCCTAGCAAACAAAACTACTAAAACAGGAATTTACATTATCCTTCTATTTTCCTATGGTGAAATATAATTTCTACGCCAAGGGCCTTAGCAATTTTATGAAATTATCTGAAATATCAAAGTTCTAGAAGATTGTGTTTCAAAGATGCAAGCATTAAAATTTATTTTGTGGCAAAAACTTAGTTTCTTTACGAATTTTCCACGTGACAAATGTATGTATATTTCTAAAAGTATTCTTTAAGACAATCCCACTTTTTTTCTGCTTCTTGCTATTCTTTGGATAAAAAGAAACTGTTGAGTAGAGATTATAACGCCACGAAGTAAAGCAGCGCAGAAGACAGCTGCCAAAGTTCAGCTGATGAAACTCAAAATGAAGTCTAAAGGACAAACTAGTTTACCAGACTCAGAGAAGATCTATTTCCTTGTTCACCCTCCAAAGGTACTTAACTTTTCAATCAATATTTTATCAATTGTCGTTCAGTTTGGACTGGCGCTCGTATCCGTCAAGCGAATCCTTTCATCTCCCCGCTTCGGGACTAATTTGATTTCGATTTGATGTTGTTTTTTATCAGAATATTTGAAGAAAAATTAACAATATTCCATTTTTTCTCTTTTCGAATTCAGAGTTCTTTCTTTTTCTAGCTAAATCATTTTTTCTCTAGGAGAGTCAGAAGCCTGCAATTGGTTGTATTGTCGGAAAAGAGTGGAGTCTAGGGAGAATTATTGACGCTTTAGGAATAATATTATTATTTAGATTCAAATGTGATGATCGCTTGACTTAGTAACAGAGGTTTTTAAGTTTGGTTACTTAACTGACTGTAAGCGTAATTTCAAGGGACCCTCCATGCAAAAATAACAATGCTCGATTTACAACGGTATCGTTGAAAGTTTTGTTTAACCAAGTAGGAATTATATATTAATGTTTATAATATTAAAAACTGCTTATTTTCAATTGTGGTTTATCTACAAAAGTTACTTGCGCATGTCTACTGCAGAAAGCATATAGGAATTATCAGGATTTAACACTTTTTAACTGTAGAAAAACTAATTCCATATTATTGATCAGATAAAGGTTTGAAGGGTACCGTTGTGAATCGGACATTGCCATCGAGGGTCACTTGAAATTACGCTTACAGTCCCTTTAAATTAGATATTATCTTTCTAGCTGAATTGACTGGAACTAGAAATGAGAATAATGTGACGGGGGCAAGAAAACTAAGATTATTCAGGAAAATTATCTTATTATTGCTCTTTTTTGCAGAAACATTTCAGTTCAATGTGAAATTGTAAATTGCTAATATATTCATAGACAAAAAAATAAACATAGATAGCTTATGTACGCAAAATCACCAAGAATTGTACAGTCCGCGAACTCACGCTTCTTAGGGGTCTAAGTGTACTTCAATGATAAGCGGGGTGGTTTGGTGTTTTAATGGATTTCATAATAGAGTGTAAAATAACTCCGGGAATGGAACTTTTTGAACAACAATATTTCACTGAAGAAGGACATGAGAAGGACTATACTAACTTAAATTTTTCTCTACAGAACTCATGTACACCACAATTACTCAATGACATAAGAAAAGCCAATGTTCACAACCGAACTAGTAAATCTATATAATAAGAATATCTTTAAAACATCTCTGTACATTTATATCTTTAAAGATGAAAAATGTCGTCTTATGCGCAATCAATCTTTATTTATGAATATATTTTAAAAATATTTTTGTTTTTGAATTCTATAATTTTTAAGTTTCATATTTTATTCTTAAACTTAAATCTTATTTCTAATGATAAGTGGAAAAGTAAGAAATGGTTTAGGAAAGATGGAGAACTTGTGGTGGGAAGCTCGGAGCTATCAACCAAACTTTCTACTTTGCTGGATTCAGAAACCTTGTTTAACGGAGACACAATCCATCTTGATTTTGAAACTTGACAATATATGAGAAATTTTTAACTAATAAAACCTTTCAAAATATGCAAATCTGTTTCAGAAAAATGTAGGTTTTAAAATGGTTCGTGCTCTTCCAAGAGTTATTTCTCCACCTAGTGCATCCAACCTTGCTCCTATTTTGTTGAACCCTGACACTTCTCAGGGCGTAACTGACTCACCTAGTCCTGTTTCATACAACACTATTAATTCCCAAGATACAACCATCTCATACTGTCCTGTTCCAGGTAAATCATCCTCTCCGACATATGATGCCCAAGGGTGTCAATCGTCCGACGATCCTGAAGGATCTTCCAGCATTAATGAATACTCAGATGAATCTACCCTTAATATTGAACAGATCCTCAACCTCACGGAGAAATCTCTCGATATTGAATCTCAGAATATCTTAATTGTTACAGAGTCGCTTGAAGAAAAAAATCGGGCTTCAGCGCCAGATGAGAAGGATGTTGAAGGTTCAGAGGATGAGAAATGGCATGATGAGGGTTTAGTGGGGGAAACTAATCTAGGTGTACTACCAGACTTTAACTCTCTTCTTCAATTAAATCCATCAACAACTTCTTCATCTTCTTCGAATTCGTCTGTTTATTCCCCGCTTATTCTTGAACAGTTTTCCTCTCCTAGCCTGGGTTCAGCTTCATCCTATAAATTACCACTAACCCTTGGTTATATTCAACCAAGAGAGTTTAAGAAGAAAGCTAAGTCTTTTCCAGAATACAGTGATCTTCAGTCTTCCAGTTCCTTTACAGGTATTGCATTAAAACATTCATCGTCTAATTATAAATGTAAAATGTCCCAAATGTAGATGTATTAAAAATTGGGTTTTCGATAATAAGTAAACTTTAAAATCACCATATTTTATGAGGAGAATAATTAGCAACAAAAAAATTGTTTATTGCCTATATCTATCAAAATTGAACAAAATGTTTAGGTTTTCTCAGATCTAAGGTTTTAATGCAGAACACAATAAATCTTCCAATCTGTGATCTACAATTACTAATAAGGAATTATTTCTGTTCTTAAATAACCCATCACAGTACAATCCTCCCACTTAATAACTGAAGGGAATGGAGACGTTATTTAAAATGATCCTCCGATGCATTTCTGAAAAAAAATCAGATATCATAATTGTTTAGCTGAAAATTTATTATTTTCGAGTATGGTTTCTCCGCTTAAGTGACTTGCAGATTTATGCTGCAATATTCCCATGTTAAGAATTTTCCAGACAGTAAAACAGCGATATCTTCCCCACTGTTAATCAGTTAATGGTTTTAACGGTTTTAATCAGACATGCTACAATATTAATAGAGAGTCTTTTTAATTTAGGTCTACAGTACCTTTAAGTATTAGAATCTGTATGTTATCAAGCTAGCTAGAGGAAATTGTCCTATTTTGCCTAATTATTTAGGCTCGTTCAATTGTTTTTTCTGAATTCGGTTTACACAGCATAAATATATTTAAAATGACTATAAATTCACTTTTTATTGTTTGAGATAGACAAATTTTTTTAATGCATTTTTATGCATATTAGTAAACGTCCACATTACAGAGTATTAATTTTCAAGTACAGCTCTTCGTAAAATATAATTTTGCCAGCACAGAAATTAAAATTTTGACGTCAGAGAATTAGCTGCGGATAATGAAAGGTTAAAGATGGCTGTGCATCAAACAAACATTTATCTTCTGGTATTATTATTATTATTTTTGTATTATTATTATTATTATTATTATTATTATTATTATTATTATTATTATTATTATAATTATGATTATTATTATTATTATGATTATGATTATTATTATTATTATCATTATCATTATCATTATTAATATTATGATCATGATTATGATTATGATTATTTCGCTTACAATATTATATTTACAATACTTGTAATATTATAAACACTTTTGGCAATTTTATAACAATTTAGAACTGAAAATACAGGGTGTGCCACAAAACATGACAGTTGAGAGACGAGTTAAAGATCGTCTTTTATCTTTGAATTACTTTGTGGCATTCGTTGACCTAATTTTACAAATAAAATTCCTGAAACAATTATCACAAAGTACCCTTAGTACTGGCACTTTTAAAATGTGGTTTGCCTTTTTTCTGCTTTCAAAATTACCGGAGTCTTAAATGGGTTTTCTTTGATAAATTAAAATTGATCTAAATTCTTAATATCTCCGGTAATTTTAAAATATAATAAAAAGACCGACTACATTTTGGAAATGCGGGTACTGACTTTCGTCATCTCTTAAGTATTATGCGTAGTGACTGACATCCTGTATTTAGAACAACAACAAAAATAAAAAATTTTAGAAAGAAAAGGCTGTTATCTCGTATTGGATTGGAAAGCTAAATGTTTCTCCTCTAGAGGTAACTAAGTAATTCCAGTAGTTTTATATCTACTTTAAATATTCCCTTTCTGGTAGAGAGTTTATACATTAACAAAAATAGATCAAATAATAGAGTAAAATAAATTTTTGAAAATAAAAAAATTGAACATCTACTAAAATTAAGTCTTAAGATGGGAAAATAAAATATGATAAAAACAAGAAAAACCCGTTAATCCCTATAGACCTTGAAGAAAGAGGCAAAGTGTGCTACTTTTGCATCATTCAAATTTTCCTTATTTGATCTAGCAGAAGTCGTAGTTTTAAATATCAAAGGTCTTACAGCATCAGGTTGCAAAGATATATGAAGGATAAAATTAGATTTTGAAACAAGTTGTTAATACCTATGTTATCTCCATTGGAAAAGTTTGATACAAGAGATTATAACAAAAAGAAAAACTCTCTCCCGCCCGTACTTGAAAAAAGATGCGAAATATTTGATCCATTTGTTATCTAGTTTATTCTCTGTATCTGTGTATAATCTGATAAAATATTGATCTCCATCTTATTCTAATCTACACATTAATTTATTTCCTCTTTGATATCCGGTGATGGTCGTCATACCCCATGCAAAAATAACTTTAATTGAGAAATTGAGAATTAAACTACCACATCGGATATCTAGATCACGCGTTCAGGATTAACAATATCCATACAAAAGTTTGGTCTCTACACTGGTGCGACTATTATGCTCATTGCTCAGTATCGTCTGGTATTTTGTTTTAAGGCTGTATAGTCTCCGTTTTATATGGGTATAATGTTAAACTCAATATTTTCGTTTTCTTGGGTTGGACGGGTACGTTTTAGGTATCGTCTGGTCTATTTATAAAGGGGCCGTTCACTTATTTGGGTAATTTCCGGGTAAACTAAACAGCCTATTCGCTGTTGATTGGTAATAGTCTTACTTTTCAAAGACAACGATTAGATACTAAAGTTTAGTTTTGTATTCGAAATTTATTTTGATCCACAACATACTGAAAAAAAAACATTAAATAATGTCTATAGAGAGGGACCGTCCCTGTCCGCTCAAATTCTGAACGAAAAATCGGCTTTTTCTCCGCCCACAGTTGTCTTTGAAAAGAAAGACTAACACCAATCAACAGCGAATAGGCTGTTTAGTTTACCCTGAAATTACCCAAATAAGTGAACGGTCCCTTTAAAAGCCTATTATTACTTTTAAATATACACTAAAGTCTGTATGATTAAACGTGTTTTGTGCCTTAAAGGGACCGTTCACTTATTTGGGTAATTTCAGGGTAAACTAAACAGCCTATTCGCTGTTGATTGGTAATAATCTTACTTATTAAAGACAACCGTGGCCGGAGAAAAAGCCGATTTTTCGTTCAGAATTCGAGCGCAAAGGGACGGTCCCTCTCTATAGACACTAATTGATGTTTTTTTCAGTAACAGCAGCCCAATAACATTTAAATTTATTATATTCTAATGTCATTATGTGTTCGTTAATTGTAAATGTCATTATTTTGTAATTTTTTTTGTTTTTTAACTTTCTATTTCTAAAATAACACTATTTTATTGCATTCAAAATTGGTATTGCCTGTGTAAAAAGCTGAATTGAACGCGGCATGACAAATGAAAAGTTGTGCACATACGGGAACAAAATCTACAAAATCTGCGAACCAAAATACGAGAAATGATTAACTGATTGTAGTAGAGACGTCGTCTTTGAATACACATTTTACATGTTTTAATACGAAAAACGTAAATTTCTTTCTAATTCAAATATCAAAAGTTTTCATATTTTAGTACATAATAACGAACACATAATGACATCAAAATATAATAAATTTAAATGTTATTGGGCTGCTGTTAGTAAAAAAACATCAATTAGTGTCTATAGAGAGGGACCGTCCCTTTCTGCTCAAATTCTGAACGAAAAATAGGCTTTTTCTCTGGCCCCAGTTGTCTTTAAAAATCAAGACTATTACCAATCAAAAGCGAATAGGCTGTTTAGTTTACCCTGAAATTACCCAAATAAGTGAACGGTCCCTTTAAGTTTGTTGTGTGCTCTATTCTGCACTTAGGACTTTATTTAATGTACATATTGGATGCACATTGGTTGGAATACCTAAGCCCCAAGTTTCCTGAAAAAAATCTGTGCCTATACATTTTTCGGGTTGTGTAATATATATAAAAAATAATCAGTATTTTGTTATACAATGTTTACTGTGCAGGACAGTCTGTGATTCAAGCCATACCAAATTCTAGTATGTTGTTCTAAATATTCTGTTGGTGTACTGATGGCTGACACTTATTTCATTTCTTTGAAATATTCGGAGAAAAAAAGTCTGCAGAATTTTAACATATTTTAAACATTAGTTTGTTTCATTGCTTGAGAAGACCCGATTCTAATTTCAATATTTTACTATTGTATTTATAAAAGAGATATTTCCCCTCCTTTACTTCACTTCTAAGCATTCCAAAGGACATGAATGGAAAGTATTAAACAGTATAACCGGTTATAGGGGGAATCGGTTCTATTATTAAGATAATATGCTTTCTAATAAAAAATAGATCCAATAAAAAAATTTTCCTTTGTAAATTTTTTCCACAAATAAAAGGAATAATATTTTTCGCTCATTGTGCTAATCCCTGCTACAGGGGGTATAATAAATGTAGTTGGAATATCGCCAAGTTTACATTTAGACAACGTTCAGTACTATTCACTAGCCTAGGCCCGGCATGTGGCCGTTCAAAGGAAAAAAGTCGGAAAAGCCGGAGAAAGATGACAAATCTAAAAATGATGTGAAAAATAATAACAAAGAAAAGAGGAAAGAAAAAGAGAAAAAGGAAAGATTGACAAATGAAACAAAGTTAATGGTCAAATGAATTCACAAAGCATTTGAAACTCAGACCGGATATCTTTTCATATGTTTTGAGGATTACGTCAAAATGTTGATATTTAGTGTCTACTTTCTAACATGTATTTGATGTTTGGTCTCCTTAATATTGGGAAGAGTGGGGTGAGGGGTTGGGGGTCATCTGCAGTTTTATTAATCGTGTCAAGATTTTAATTTATACCTTATTCTAAAACACTGGTGAAAATTGATAAAACAAGATTTTAATTTCAATTTTTCAATTTTGCGCTATACATGTACAATGAACACTCTTTGAACGGAAACGTGAATAAAGAAAAGTTATCTTCGAAGTCTTTGTAAACCTTTGATATTTGAAACTCAGATTATTTGATTTAACAAAATTCATAGTTTGAAATATCAAAGGTCTGCAACATTTGGTTCCAAAAAATATAGTAATTGTAAAATCAGAGTTTGTTTCAAGAACTCAATTCCTTTTCTAATTTTGTATCAAATGCTTATTGTCAGCATTTCTATTTCTAGTAATCCTAACCTGCCTGCAAGGTTGCCCATGGATCGATAAATAAAGGATAAAGAAAAGGGATTGAAGAAATATAATAGATTCAGATGGTTCTGCAGAAACTGCATCAATTGCATAAATTGCAAACATGTTTAAATTATGGTTTGCACAACATTTAGAGAAACTTTAAACATACAACCCTCTAGAATACATTTTACTAATTTGGAAGTCTATTTACCGAAAATTCTTTAAAGAGCAAATCTTAAGTTTGAGGCAGACCCAGTTTAGAGTATTTCTGTTTAGCCCTGTAAGATGAGAATTTGTAAAGTTTGTTTGGAAAATATCCTCAAGAGATGGAACATCATAAAAATCCAATCTTCACAAACTTTATTAATGGCACACAGTTTCTGCACAACATATTTTATTTATTTATATACAGCTACAGAGTTTCTGAAATATTATTTATATAATTTCCGATTTGAGATGATATTTTTCATAACAGTAGATATCTTAGGTTCTGGATTTGTAAATATTCAACAATTTTATAAAAAAAACTAATATGCGAATTGGTTAAAATTTTATTAAAAACTATCTTGGATCTTGAAATGATAGTTTCGATTTCACTCCATATTTCATTTTTAATTGTTGATTTAGGTCTTGCTCTTTGTAAAGCATTAATCTGGTTAGCAATTTAATGGAGTCTTGATCTGATTCCACTTTTTATAGAACCTTGCTCTGGGTTCACCATTAATTTAGTCTTCTTCCGGTTTCCCTTTTTATAAGCCTTGATCCGTTTCCGTTTTTCTAAAAACTTTGTTAATTTCAGTTCGGCATCATGAAAAAACGCATAATATATTCAAAAATTATCAATGATCTGAATGATTTGTTTGGAATTGAATTGATTTTTTACGATCCGAGTTGAATATTGCAACTTTCTGAATTTGTAATGGTCTCTGCGTTCTTCGGAATGAGTCGTTTTTAAAATATTTTCTCCTTATAGATAGAATTAAGATTAGTAGCAATCACTATAAAATATTTTTCGACGTATGCTTATACCTCCTTTCATCTTTCGCTATACTTCCTTTCATTTTTCGCTATACCTCCTTTTACTTTTCGCGAACACTCCTTTTAAGTTGAATAATACAAAGCTGATATTAGGTTGCTGTGTGTTGAAAGATATTTATATAATTTAGTCAGATCAACTTTAGGTTTAGTTGGTGGTGCATTAATATTCTTGGAGATATGTGCATATATTTGCGGGACATCGTATTTTATCATTTCAAAGTTTGAATGTAAAATCTCAAACTTAGAATTTAGAAACTTTCAAATTATTCTGAGGATTCGGTTAGATGTAATTAGGAATGATTTGGATACAATTTAAAACCACATACTTAGGATTCATCCCGACACTTGAAAGGAATTTTGGAATCCATCTTCTCATAATTCCAAAAGAAGAAAAAAAGAACAAATTTGTTGCTTTTTATATCTTGAAATTAGTTGAGCCACCTTCAGAATTTTTGACAATGTACAATTCTCAGAGTCATAACTAAAGATTATTTCTTTAGCATTGACATCTTTGAAATTTTTTTATGAGGGAATAGAATTTAAATTTGGTAATTTAGGTCAATTAAGATTTTGTTCTTAATTTGGGATTTTTATTTTCTATTAGTCAGGAGAAAACAATAAATATGATTTTAGTTCTATTTTGATGCAAAGTATTTCTAATATTCCTGGCTACGTGTAGTGTATCTGTGCTAATTTGTTCATCTTGCTATCAGGGTGAGAAGACAAAGGATTCTAAGAGTGGAGCTGATTCTAATATATCCGTCCAGAACCTTTCAAGTCAGCTCGATGTAGCAGAGGAGGCTCAGGTTCAACTTTCACAGGTACAGCTAGAATACCAGGGAGTGAATTTAATCAATTTCAGCTGCTTCGCTGAACTACCTACTGCCGGTTCAAACGTGAACCACCGATTTAGAATTAAAGATTCAAGAAGGATTTGAATCGCTGATTCAAATTTGAGCCGACGGTTGGTAGTTAAAACTCATTAAATTCGGTCTCAGGGCCTTTAAGATAAAAACAAATTAAATCAAATATAAATTCTCAAAAAGTTTGCAAGCTTTCACTTATTTCATCTTCATAACTGACCAGACAAGTAAAAGTTGTTTATTTTGACTCCTTGTTGATTAGGATTATACCGAATATTGAGTTAGAAAAAACTTGTCGAAGTCAAATAATGAATGAATTGTTGTACTCTAGGATCTACAGCGAGTAACAGCTGAGAAACTAGAACTTGTAAACCATGTCTCCAGTCTCCAGCTTCAGCTGGAGCATAGTAGACTGGAGAAACAGCATGGATTGGAAGAACTTGATCGCCTCCAGCAAGAGAAATGGGAACTGTCAGCTGTCAACACTGATCTTCAACAGCGTCTTCAACAGACAGTTGCTCTTGCACATATGCAGGTTCATGTTAGCAAAATTTTGATTGCGAAATTTCTTAGGATTTTACAAACGTTTAGTGTAAACAATCATAAATCATAAATTACATACAAAGGCCTGTAAAGGAGCTGAGTTTTTACCACAACTCTGAATTTGTAATCCCTATATTTGTGCAACCCGATGTCGTAGACCTCAAATAGTCTAGGGTTGACATATCATAACATCATATTTGAAAATTTTAAGTTGTGTCAAGTTGTGTCTTTGGAGATTTTATCCTTTTTTGTATTCATTTAACTTAAAGATTTATACTCCCAGCCAGTATATCATGGTTTGTTGATTTGTTCATTCCTTTTTTGCATTAAAAAAACATCCCAAATGAAAATAAAACCCATATCGTAATATATTGTTCAGAACTGTTTGTGTCGTAAAATGCAAAGCAATTGAGTCTTTTCCACAAGCTATGATTTTCTTACCACTTTATCCAATGTCGTAAACTTTGATATTTCAAACTATGAATTACGTTAGACCAATAAATCTAGATTTAAAATATCAAAGGTTTACACCATCAGGTTGCAAAGGCATTGGGATTAGAAAGTTTGAGTTTTTGGCAAATACTCAATTCCTTAACATGAGCGATAAAAACCAGAATTTAATTGAACCCTGAACTTTTAGGTTTGTATTTCTAAAATTGAAGAAAGTGTATCATTAATAATTCAAACTTCCCTTAATGACATATCTTTTTCAAAACCTTATATTTTATTGTACGTAGAAGAGTTGAACAGAAACTAATACGATTCTAGAGGTTTATTACATGTTTAAAGTAACTAGAGCAGATGGGGTCATATTCCCCTTTTTGTAAATTGAATTGATCCTAGATATATTTAATAAATTAGGAGGCAGGTGTTCACCTTTAAGATATTCATTTAGCTATTAATATAATACACAACACACTCGATAGGTTAATGATAAGAAAGTAATTAAAACTTTTCAGTGCTTAGGATCCGGATCCAAGGGCAAAATATGAACCAAAAACTGCAAAAAAAAATATTTTGCTCTCAAAACTCGATCTGAACTGCTGAAAAAGGAGAAATGTCCTTATCTCTGAATGTTTTTTCAAGTTGTTGCATAAAGATAAGTGAAAAAGAAAGAAAAATAATTCAAAAATTCTTCTTCTGTTTAAAAAAAATCAGTAAATCTATAATAAATCTTCATGATTTGGATCTGGACCTGGATTAAGATCCGGGTCTATTTTTTTCAAGTGCGGATCCAGGATCCGGATCCGGGTCCGCATCAAAACCAAATGGATCTTTTAAACTTTTAAATTATTAATTTCTTGATATTTTTAAATAAAAAGTGGAAAAACTTAATGTTTTCAGGCAGAAGGGAAGGATACGCGACTACAGGAGGAGTTGGGAACTTTACTAGGTTTGATAGAATCGTTATTTTACAATAAAATACAGTAAAACATTTAAATTTATATGCAACAAAATAAATATATTGGTGCACTGAAATTAAGACTATCGAGACATTTTCAGATTGCTAAAATCTCGTTTCATAACATTAAAATAATACGGTGATATTGTTTGAACAATGCCTGCCGGAAACTTTTATAAAGAATTAATTTTTTGCGAATCCAAATAGTTTTATAGTTATGTAAACTAATTCCCTCTCCCATAACTCTTCCTAACTTTTGTTACAGCACAGAATACAAAATTCAATGGCAACCATGTTTGAATTTATTCTTGCTTCTCCAGATTTTACATTTTTGGTCTGTTTGGTTGTTTGTTAGAAAAGCAATTGAGTATTTGCCACAAACTCTAATTTTTTAATTCCTATATCTTTGCAATCCAATGTTGTAGAATTTACGTATTTCAATTCAATATTGAATTCAGTTGAATCGAATATTTTAAGTTTGAAATATTTAAGTTCGTGGCAAAGACTTAATTCCTCTGTAAATATTATTCAACCTCCCCCTTAACATCTAAAATATGAGGAATTGAAAATGTTTTGAAAAGAGAAAACAATGTTTAATCCAATTTGTATGGAATACGTTGAAAAACAGAAATATATATTTTTAGAGTTTTCAAACGACAAATTATTCCATACATTTATCAATTATCGGAGATCTAGTATTTGTGTCGAATCCAGGATCTTTATGATTCTATTCAAGTTTCAACTCACTTTTTTATTCCTTAAACCCTTTTTCTCTTCTCTCACCAAAATATTTGACGAGGGGAGGGGACAAAAGAGCAGTGCCCCTGGACTTTGAAAGCTGGGTGAACCACTGGCCAATTTAATCAATTTTAACTGAAGAATATAGAAAAAAAAGCATTGAATTCTGAGAAAGTAGAAATACAAGGTGTCCGGAAAACCTTGAATTTTGAGAAAGTAGAAATACACGGTGTCCGGAAAACCTTGAATTCTGAGAAAGTAGAAATACAAGGTGTCCGGAAAATCACCCTTTTAGGTACAAGAACTCGTAGCATGGTTCATCTTTATATTTATGGATAATTTCTAAATCTTTGTAACATTTCTGAACAATGGACATTATTTATAAGTCTGTAGTATTAAAAATTAAGATTTTTATGATAGTTCAAAGTTTGCCATTTTGGCTTAGTTGAAAATTTAGATCTAAATTAATTTGAAAATTATATGAAAAACCTATCTTTATGTTCAAATAAATATTTTAGAATGTAAGAATAGCATATCAAATGATTCCAGGCACCAAATGTATATATATCTCATGACATAAACGATTGCATATATTATGCATGTAAAACTATGCAACTATGCATCCCTATGCACTTATAAAATCCCAAATGTAGTACATTGTTCAAGATTCATTTCGCAGCTGTAGCTTTTATATCGAGTCTTTTGCAAATCTCCTCCACTGTATAAACTACAAACTAACCATAGAATTTTAGATCTTTTTCCTAATTTGAGGCCTTAATGAAAACACATGATATGTTTAAAAAACAAATATGAGAATTTTACGAACTCAATCTTAAGCCAAATTGGAAAACTTTAATCTGTGATAACTTTCTTGTTTTTTGGTTGCTGACCTTCAACTGACATCAGCTGACCTTCAACTGATGTCTAATGATCGAAAATGTCTCGTAACTTTCGAGATTGTTAAAGGAATTGAGTCTTTGCCACAAACTCAGAATTTCTAATCACTATATCTTTGCAACCCAATATTGAGAATTTTAGATATCTGCATGGGTCAAATAATCTAAGTTCCTTTGAACCACGGTAAAAGCTGTTCGGAAATACAGTTAAAATACACCCCCCCCCCCTGGTCATGAAGACTCCTGGGGGGGGGGGATAACAATTTTGTCCCCCCCTCTTACATTTATTTATGTTTACGACCTTGTTTCTAACCTTTTTCTGCATTTTCTCTTCTTTAGATTTAACAATAGCTACATCTAAACTTTAATTTGGCTTAAACCGCCTTCCAAACATAAATATAAATTTTGATTGAACTTATTGTTAACAGATTTATAAAACTTTAAAAACGTACTTTTTAAGAAACACAAATTTTAAAATTATGATGACAATTTTTTAAACCAACAAAGCATCAAAATTCAAGGAATTCAATGTAGCCCTCTTAATATTTTATCATGGTGAAAGCTCTGGTGTTAATGTTAAAAAAAAACTGATTGTCATTACTATTATTTAGTCCAGCTAGAAGAGGAAAGACAAGTGACCGCCAGGCTAAGTAAAAGCCTGGAACTTGAACGAAGGAAGGTTGAAAGTCTAGAGCAAAAATCAAAGGTAATGTTTAAAAAAAGAATCACTAATTTTTCAAGTTCTACAAGCCTTGATAAAAAGAACTAATTAGTTTAATTTATTAAATATCTGTGGGTTAGACCATTATATATCTGTATCTAATGTTTCCAAGTATGAAAGGTTCAAACTTTCCAGGGTTCCTCCGGGAAGAAGGACGGAGCTAGGAGAAGATCATCCCTTCTCCCTGAGGAAATAAGAGATAGTGAGACGCGACTTGTTGCAAGCATGGAGCTTTACAGGTCTTTGAACTCAATTTTCTAAACATGGTTTAGAAATCGTCAAACCATTATATGAATCTTTAAAGACGACATTACGGAATTCACACAGTCTGTTTATTTACATTCATGATTCCCTGCAACTGTAAACTTTTTTATTTCTTTGATAAATCATTCGATAAGCTATTAAAAGAATATATTCAAGACAGAAGACTTGATTTGACATTGTGATCGTCATATGCTTAGAGTTTCATGTCGTCTTTACAGATATATAGATATTTTTAACTTTCAAAGCTTTCATTTTCTTTGTAAAACAATAAATCATATTAAGAATTATACTTGTATGTACAAAATGATTTATTCAGAATTTCCTATATTTTTGTTTATATGCGCATATAAACAAAAATAAAGGAAAATATTGAACGAATTATTTTTAGACAGCGCTGTGATAATCTTGGCGTAAGCCTTGCGGGTTGTCAGCAACAGCTTGATCGAGACAGCTGGCAACCTGATCTAGCAACAGAGATAAATAAGCTGCGGAAGCTGCTAAGTGAGGAGAAAAGAAGCTGCTATGGAGAAGGTGCACGGTTAAATGAAGTTCATCAGCTCTTTGAACAGGTTTATTTTTAGAATTTTAAAATTATGAAACCTAATTAGAGGTTGCTTATGAGGTGGGATATCTCTCCAGGGAAAAAAATGGAAAGTCTCATTTGGAAAGGAATAGAATCTTTGCCATAAACTAAAATTGTTGAATCATTAAATCTGTGCAAACTGATGGTGTAAACCTTTGATATATCAAATTTAGTTTATTTAATTCAACATAATTCATAGCTTGAAATATCTAAGGTCTACGACATTGGGTTGCAAAGATATATAGATTAGAAGATTAGAGTGTGTGACAAAGAATCAATACCTGGAATACGACCCCACTCCCCCATCATTCAGTGTTATTAGTGTACAAAATATATATTTTAATATATGAGGCGGAATTTTTGTGTAAAAAAACTATTTTAAAGATTTTAATTGCCCTATTTAAATGGCTATGTTCTGAGCGGACCACTCGATTTTAAACCGAAGAGACCCAGCAAAGGGACTTTTCCGGGCAGACCGCCCATTGGTAAGTATCCTCCCGGGATAGTTTGGGGCGTTATCCATTTATAGACAGGTCCGACAGGAGCGCCAGTCCCAATTTTATTGACTGACGGGTTGTCTTTTAACAGATGTAATAATGATAATTAAGTATTTTTTATATGCTAAATTATAATTTTGTTTTTTCCAATAAAGATGATTTTTTTTCACTTAATCGAAAAAAAAATCCCAAATCCAAATGATTTTGTTCAGGTTTACCATGATTATACAAGTGTACTGGAGACCATGAAACAATCCCAGCAGGAAATAAAGAAAATAAAGGTAATTAAACGTGATCTTTTAAAACTATTTTCTATTTTCCTGATTTGTACGTTCGAGATTTCTTTAAAGGTGTGAGTTGAACATGCAATATTATTAATATGGCCGGGTAACTTAAAATTACGTCTACAGTTCCTTTAAACTGTTTTAGGGTCAATCTGTTCTCGAGAATATCAAGGAATCTAATATCAGGGATAACATGGATAGTCTTACCGCCAGGTTAGTCAAGAAATACCAGAAATAACATAGATAGTCTTACTGCCAGGGTAGTCAGAAATTATCAGGGATAACATGGGTAGTCTTACTGCCAGGTTAGTCAAGAAATATCAGGGATAAAATGAATAGTCTTACTGCCAGGTTAGTCGGGAAATATCAGGAATAACATTGATAGTCTTGCTGCCAGGGTAGTCAGGAAATATCAGGGATAACATGGATACTGGATAGTCTTACTGCCAGGTTAGTCAAGAAATATCAGGGATGACATTGAAAGTCTTACTTCCCGATACTTCAGGACATATCATGGATATTATGGATACATCAATAGCCTTACTGTCAGGTTAGTTAAGAAATATTAGGTTAACATGGATATTGGATTGTCATACTGCTTAGTTAGTCAGGAAATATTAGGTTAACGTGAATATTGGATTGTCCTACTGCTTAGTTAGTCAGGAAATATCAGTTTAACATGGATATTGGATGGTCATACTGCCAAGTTAGTCAGGAAATATCAGTTTAACATGGATATTGGATGGTCATACTGCCAGGTTAGTCAGGAAATATTAGGTTAACATGGATATTGGGTACGTGGTCATACTGCCAGGTTAGTCAGGAAATATAAGGTTAACATGGATATTGGGTACGTGGTCATACTGCTAGGTTAGTCAGAGCTGGGAACTTTTGAATGGTGGATATCGGGATTAATGCTTGATCCACTCTTTTTCTTAATCTCGAGATTAAATAATTCTTGTTCTCCTTATGTTATTAATCTCCAGATTAATTAACCGATCGGGATGAAAGATATTCCATTCTAAAGTTTTCAGCTCAGGAAATATTAGGTTAACATGGATATTGGGTCGTCACTGGTCATACTGCGAGGTTAGTCATGAAATATATGGAAAAATGGTAATGTTAGGTTTGTCTGGTAAAAAAAACTTCATTTACATCAAACTTTTTATAATATTTGAAACGAACTTCTATTCCTTTATCCTGAAACCAAAATACTTAATCCTTTCACTTAATCCTTTTTCCCATAGGTTGATGGATACAGAGGAAAGTCTTATTAGAGAGAAGGAAACTTGTAGAACCCTTCAGGTACTTGTAGAACCCTTCAGGTACTTGTAGAACCTTTCAGGTACTAGTAGAACCTTTCAGGTACTAGTAGAACCCTTAAGGTACTTGCATCACATAATATTTATTTCAGTCCTTAATATCAGGAACTTTTGATGGCTACGCAGAGTCCTGAACTTGATTCGTTCTTTTTGCATATTATTTGTCAACACTCAACAGGGTACATCTGGATATTACATAATCAAATGCAGGCCATCGTCATACTGGATCATCCTAATGCTTAAGATTTGGATTTTTAAAGGACATTTTTTGAAAGAGTTCTTTGAGTTTCGTTTACGCATTTTGGAATGAAAGCATGTAGGTTATCCAATATGTTCTGGGACGCCCTGTATAGGACATTATCAATTATAATGTATAAATTAGATATACATTCTTGGTTGAGAATATATCAGATTAATCAAATTAAGGAACTAAGAACTTCAGAAATAATCAAATCATCAATTTAGAAATAATAATTTGTAACATGACCTGAATGGAATTTAAATTTATTTAAGCATCGTTATAAACAGTTATTAAGGCTACCAATCACGTTGAGGTTTCACGAATTCACATTGTGTCATAAATATTTTCCAAAAGCAATATAAATTCTTGGGGACACCCTATGGACAATTCCCCCTTGATAATCCTTTTCTGTAGTTGTAAAGTATTAAATAGTTTGTGAAAGGAACCAGTGGAATGAGAAATTACTCAATTGTATCATCAGCTTTATCATTAAATTACTAACTATCTATCTATCTAATTTTACAAACATACATTTATCATACAGGTTTACCCAAATAGGATGAGACTCTAAAAAAGGTCTGAAATTCTTATAATTTCAGGATCCCATTGTTAAAATAGGTTTTCTCCTGTAAATGTAGTTTTTTTATGACTTACTTTATGATTTGGCTAAGAAAAAAACAAACAAAGGAATTGACTCTTTGCAACAAACTCTGATTTTCTAATCCCTATATCTTTGGATTCCAACGTCGTAAACCTTTGAAATTTCAAACTATGACTTTTGTTATAGATCAAAAAATATAAGTTTGAAATATCAAAGGTTTACGACATTGGGTTCCAAAGATATTGGGATTAGAAAATCAGAGTTTGTAGCAAAGAGTCAATTCCTTTACAGTTTCAGAGAATGATGAATATTATAAAGGAACAGACAGTACAAATCCCGTACAATCGTCTGTGAAGTCTCATCCTTTGTGGGTAACCCCGTACATTCAGACAAAATAAACATATTAGTAAAAAATAACATTATTATTTTGCTTCATTTTATTTAAATCTTAATATATATTTCTAATTAATGTCTCATTTAACGTATCTTCATATAATGCAAAAAAGTATTTGTCATGTTTTATCCATTTTACTTTGAATTATACTTTTAGGAAAGATTGGCTCAAGCTGAGTTGGAGGTTGAGTCTTTGCCTTTACTTCGTGCCCAGGTACAATATTTAATAGATTTATTCTTAAAGGGATTGTCCAATAAAAGGGTTACATGCCCGATTTACAACACCGGTACCTTTAAAACATTTTTTAAGTAGCAACAAATATATATCTTAATCTCAATTTTTTTCTTGTTTCTGCTGCATAACTTTGATGGTCACTTACTTGGAGAAACTGCAATTATAATCAATTTTAAGTTATAAAACAAAGATATTTCAGTCAATTTTGCTTAGATTAATGTTTTACGATTGCCGATTTGTAAATCGGAAATGTTTAAATTGAGACTCACTTGAAATTATGTCGGTATTAGTTTTAATTTTAATTATAGATTTTTTAACATTTTGAATTATCTATTTTAAAGTAGTAAATCTGTTTTCGGAGATAGTTTATGATTTAGATATATTTTTTATCTTAACTATACACGGATCTTAGCATTTACTTGATTATTGCATACTCAACCTGTCTCTGATCCCTTCGCAAAAAACGTAAATATTCGTGAGAAACACTGAATACAATCATTGAAAATAACAATTCCGTGAACGCTTCCTCCTGTCTTTTCGGAATTAAGCTACATAGCTTAACTCCGAGGATCAACAGGATGATGTTTAACTGATCAGAAACGAGTTTAATCCATTCCGCTCTTTCCAAAGTATCTGTCCAGGTTGAGGTATACCAGAGTGATTTTAACGCTGAGCGTGAAGCGCGTGAGCGTATAGCTGGTGAGAAAGCAGATTTATTGGATCAAATTAACAAGATGAGACAACAAACAGGAACTTGATAAAAAAGCATTACTTCAGTCTGAATTCTGATAAGTTTTTATTTTAGAATTTGTTCATCAAAGCGAATTTTCATAAACTTTAAAAGAGGGTAGTGGACAATTCATATTGAAATGAGATTACTGAATAAAAAGAATGTACAAAATCCAGAAAAAGTCTTTGTTTTCTCTGGTAGATCAGCCTAACTAGCCGGCAAAGAATTAACGGGATTGTTTAAAAATAATTCATAAAACAAACTTTTCGATTAAAATAAAATTAATACTTTATAAATTTACATCCCATTACTAATTTACTATATTCCATTTAAAAATATTTCTTTGTAATTAAAAGGACTGTGATATTAATTTAATTTGACCCTATATTGCTAGAGTGGGATTTTTGATTCACAACGATACCCTTGAAGCTCACCTGATCAAACATGAATTAGATAATTCATGTTTTTGTTTTTTTATGTTTCAAGGATACCTTTCTGAGTCGAGCATGCCGTAATTTTTAAAATTACATCGACAACCTTTTTAACATGAATATTTCTGGAATAATGCCTGGGTCTAGATGCAGGAGGATTAGAACCTATCCCAGTACAACAGAGAACAAATGTTTCACAACTTGGTATAAGGACAGAAGGACATCAGACTAGAAATACAAGACCTGAAGGACAGCCCAGATTAGAAGGGGAACTGGTTGGGATTGTACGGGACCGGTTTAACCAGTTTGCAGACAAAGAAGATGACCGGTTACCCTTGCCAGTCCGGCAACATAACTTGAGGTACAGTATTGGTCAACTATACTTACGTTTCAGTTTAATTATTTTGTACAGTTCAATGATTGAATTCAATGAAGACACCGACCAAATCGTTAAATAACAGATATAATGATGTTTTTTTTGGTATTTAAAATAAATCCAATTGAAAAAAACTAAAAAGGTATATAACACCAAGTAATACCAACACCAGAAGCAAAATTAAATAAAAAAGAACTTTTTTTGATGCATTTTATACCTTAAATTTGAATTAATATATTCGAAAAATATATTTGTGAATATTAAGGAATACTAATGGTGAGGAGAGAACTATGGAGCTCAATTGTCCAAAGTGTGGAAGAGAATTCAGAAATACCACACTTCTTACTAGACATGTTAATGATTGTTTAGATAGAGACTACTAGTAACTTGTTCAACGTTTATCAAAGTTCTAAGAATATATATATATACTTTTAAACATACGGGACTCTTGCCGATTCAGACACGTTTGTGTCAATGTTTTTTGCAGAATTCATCCTGACAGTGAATACAAGAACTAATAATATTGTTTTGTGTTTATCACTTTCGTACTAAATTATCATTATCAAGCGAGACATTTACACAGAACATAATTTTAATTGACATCAATTACGATCAAATGCTGTTCTTACTGTGAACTAAAATACTCGAGTAGAACCATATTAGAGACCCGTAGCAAATATTTAAAGCCATTTCAGATAATATACATTTTATATACATTGGTTTGTATTTATAGCTTGGTGAAATAATGTTATATAAACATTAATATTTTCCTTTGATAGATAGTTAGTTCGTCCCTTATGTTTAGTCTAGTCATACAGGGTTACCCACAAAGGATGAGACTGTAAAGACGACCTGAATCTCTTAAAATTTGACGATTTCATGGTTAAATTAAGTCTTTTTATGGTTTATTCAATGTTTAGGCAAAAAAAAAAATTACGGTTTCAGGGAATCATACATATAAGGAAACAGATAGTATAAATTCTGTACAATCGTCTCTGAAGTATCATCCTTTGTGGGTAACCCTGTAGTAACTCATATAAGAACTTTTTTAAAATTTAATTTAAGTTATTTTATTTAATCCTTATTCAGATTATTTTCCATTTTTATACTCAATGATTTAGGTCTTTTTTATTAATTTGAAATTTTGTTACAATGAAGCCAAATTTATTTGTTATGATTTTTAAAACATAAACAACAGTCATTATGTCAATTTATCTCTCGAAATATACGTTTATGTTAACTGTGTTTGTATATATATATATATATCTGGATATAATAATTTAAATTCTTTTGAAAGGGAAAGTTTTATAAAGAGTCTATTTCAGAACAAAAAATGTCTGCAATAAATTAACTGTCATTACCTATAATACGGCGTTTACATATTTTTAGCAAAAAATCCAAATATGTAGGTGTCAATTTAATAAACTTCAATCAACTGTAAGTGTTGTTTCAATTGACCCCCACGCAAAGAGAGAAGGTTCGATTTACAACGGTACCCTTAAAATGACGGCAGAAAACTCTATCTCTAAATTAATATTTTAATAACTGTAAATCCTAGAAAACCAAAATATCAACGCGGTTTTCAATTTTCAGCTTGCAAACAAAGTGTTATATAATGTAGCCATTCCGACGTCATCATTGGTCTGTCAAAGTTTACAAGATTTGTTGTTAATCGGACACACCCCACTCTTCAAATGGAGTTTACTTGTCTCTAGAATGCGTATCTTTCGACCTACGTAAATCCGCTAAACTCCACTTTTGACCTACGCCAAATTCGATATACTACACATCCGACCTACTAGAACGTGGTTTTACAGCTACAAGATGGACCGCAGCGCCTGGGCCCCTAGCCGTGGCGCCTGCCTCAGAAATTTTAATAACCTAACCCTCAAAAAATGCAAAAATAAACAGCGGGCGTAGACTTATATTGCAGTAGGTCAGAAGTTTAGTAGGGGGGATTTTGCGTATAGACGATGTAACATTACCTAAATTACATCTGATTACACTGCAACAAGTCCATTTGATTTTTTCACCTAAAATAAATGTGTTCTTACTATTTAGCGTACACGGGGGGGGGGAGGGGGCACAAGTCCTTTCCCCCCCCCCCAGGCGAATTTGCGAAAGGCACAAGGACTGGTTATTCAATTTTTAAAAACCTGATTTTATAAAACAATACATATTTAAAGTTGTTTTAACTTTAACAAAATACATAAGAATTTCAACAATAACTGCTTAAATTATTTATTGAAGCTTTATTAAAGTGACTGTAAGCGTAATTTCAAGTTACCCTGCAATGCCCGATTTACAACGATACGTTTGAAACCTTTATCATTTCAAAAATGTGGAAGATACCGTCGTTTCTCTGACTCGAAATGTGTTTATATCTTGAGAGCAAGAATTGGGCAAGTCACTTACGCAGCGAAACCGCAAATGAAAATAAACAGTCTAAAGAAACAAAATCATGGTCCATGGATATCTAATTTATACTTGATCAAACAGCTTTTAAGGGTACCTTAGTCAATCGGACATTGACATCTTTGCATGGAGAATCAATTGAAATTACAGTCTCCTGCGTTGTGACATTTCATAGAAAGACATTTCATAGAGAGGACATTTAATAAACGGACAATTCATAGATAGGACATTTTATAGATAATACATTTCATAGACAGATGAGATTTTTACCTACGAAATTGTTTTTGGATTTTTAAAATTTTAATTTTTGAAAACATTACATATGAAGAGTATTTTATTTTGTTAATAAGAACTTATTTCATCTGTGAGAACCTTTCTGTCTATTTAAAAGTTTTTAGTTTTAAGTTACTCAAAGTTATTCCCGCCGTTTACCCGCGTCGCCCATTGAAATAAAAAAAGAATTTAAAAAATTGATATTTAAGAAAAAATTTAGAAAAAAATATCATTTAAAAAAAATCTTTTCTGTCTATGAAATGTCACAACGCCCTACAGTCCCTTTAATTAATGTTAACGAATGTGTCACAGACATCCTTTTTTTCAAGGTAATCTTCCCCCCCCCCCTCCTCTTGGGCTTTTAATACAGTGTCTCATCCGGGATACTCTTTCAGCTGATAAATGTTCATCTGTATACTAAATACAACTATGAACTGATTTATTTATCAATTACAAATATTTGTTGAAAGTTTTATACTGAGTCTTGAGAGCTCTGAACATATGATAAGTAGCTCTGAAGCGTGTTTATCTTGATACTATGATCCAAGCCTGGTTAGAATTTCTAAATTCCAACTGGTTTGATCAGTCAACATTCAGCATTATTCTTAATTCAGTTATAGGCTGCGGACAGCAGAGTACTCCTAAACTGCACCTGTTGTTAATCCGTAGGTTATTTTTTTTAATCTCCTGGTTTATGTTTTCTGTTTATAAACTGGAGCTGTTTTACAAAAAAAATCGTGTTAAACGACCTTTTTACTGTGATGATTGGGTTTATTTTTCAAGACGATTTGTTTATTTGCAGTTCAAGTAGTTCAAGTCAATATTTCAATTTGAGATTTTTTGATTTAAGAGGAAACAAATGATTGACAACACATCTCGTTTAAGAACATTTTTCTTGCTCTTAATGTCATTTTTCAGATTTAATATGGCCGTAGTTGATCCTGCAACTGAGGAACTTTATATGCCGAGCAGGTTAAACATTTCTATTTGATATTGGAAAAAACTTGGACTAATTCTTCATCAAAGAATGGGGAAAAGGGCAGAACACATTTATGAAACCCCAAAGGTACTGAAGCACTGGGTAGAAATGGAATGCTTTGAAATCAAATGCCTTGCCCTTAATTCATCAGTTCATTCTCATTTTATTTAATAATCCATCTTCATTTTGATACAGTGAAAACATGAAAAAACCGATGGAAAAGAAGACGACTTTTAGACTCAAGTTATGACTTGAAATAGTCTGATGAACATGAAACACAGTGTAAACAGACCCATTTCCCTAATTAAGTGATTTAAAAAGTTACTATAACACTAAATACACTGAAGTTTTTCTTTAATATCATCTTTCTTTTCCATAATTTTCTGGTTCTCATTGTATTATTATCAGATGGGTGAAACGAGTAAGAAGTGAGGAAGTTTGCACCCTTCACGTTCAAGTAACAAGTGAACTGAGTAGAAAATCTCGAAATATGCCTCAAGCTCGCTTAGGGGTCAGCACTGGTCCAGGTAAACAAAGTACATACAGAGTCTTCCAGAACACGAGTCATAATCCAAATCCACATACAGTCGTCGCCGTATATATCAATACAATAAAGACGACTTTCGATTTCAATTTTGATTTCTACCAAGCTTTCAAATAGCATAAACATGGAAACAAAAAGAAACTGTCAATTTTTTAATTCTTTTTTTGTAATTAAAAAAACCTTGTTAGAAATTAAAACTTAATTCGAAAAGTCGTCTTCATTGTATTGATATAAACCGAAATGCCGATCACTGTATGTAGTTTAAAGTTGGAGATAATAATTTATTTGACCATTTCTTAATTTCCTTAAAATATGTGATCGTGAATTAGTTTCTGAGTCCAATGAACATCTTTAAAAATTCATGTTGTAAAGAAGACTAGTGTAAATTAAAGTAAGATACATTTATAAAATGAGAGTTAATCAATTATATACATGCTGTGAATTCAGATTCAAGTGATGTTGTGGATATATTTAATGAAGCTGGAATTAGTAGTAGTATTGTGGTGTATGTATCAGGAGGATACTGGTTGGTTAGTATTAAATTTTAATAATTTTGAAGTATAAAAATATCGAAATATGTTTCACTTTGAATTAAATGGAACTTTAGTGGTTTTTAGTTATAATCGTCTATTTTCTTAGTTTTATTTACTTAAACAAATTAAAACTTTTGAATTATAAAGGATTTAAGTGGGGATATATCTGCGTACACTGTACAACCATTGGTAGCTCACGGACATACAGTAGTAGTTGTACACTATGATAGGGCTCCTACACAAACATTCACACAAATAATGCAACAGGTAAAATATTTTTGGAAACATAATTTAGGCAAACTTTCTTATTAGCAAACGTTAAAATAATTGTTCTTTTTTAATTTATAAACGTTTTCAGCAACGCTAATATCTTAGTTAGAAGTTAGTATCTTACTTCTTTAAGGTGAATAGGAGCATAGAGTGGATAGTTGAATATGCTCAGAGAACTAAGAAGAAAATTTGGCTGTCAGGTAGATCCTGTAAATATTCAACAAAAGTTGTATGTTTTCAATTTTCTCCTAGGTGATATTTGTACACTTTGAACTCCCTTTCAGGCTGAAAGGGACTGAAAAATTTCATACCGAGAGATTCTTTTAATTCCTCTGGATATATTCTATTCTCTATGCAAAGAACCTTTCAAGTTATAAAAACAGATGAAGGAACTATCGCTGCAAGTTGTTTGGAAACTCAGCAGTTGTTGTACAAATATGTAGAGGATTGAGAGTATAAATGATAGATGAAGCTAATATTTAATTCAGGAATATTTGATCTGGTTCCTATACTTTCCACCTCAGTTAATACAGTGCTCAAGCTAACTAACGGTAATTATTAAGAAACAATTCATCTATAGGAATAAAATCTAGATGAAAAGAAACATAGTGAAACAAAGTTTGACGATTTAAATCAAATTTTAGCTTTTTTTTAAGAGGACGCCGAGCTGTTTAGTCCAATATCCAAGGAGAATCTAAAGAGGTATATCTTCTTTATAATAAAGCTCTTCCGCTCTTATATGTATATATTTATATGTCAGCTATAGCTGGCTAAACGGCTGGACCAAATTGGTTGAACTTTTCTGAGGGAACATATGGGTTCCCTTGGGGTAACATAGGTTGAACAAATTCTTTAAAATTTTATGACTTTTTTTCTTCAAAATATTTTTTTTAATTCCACGGGCAACGCCAGGCACTTCAGCTAGTATATCTTATATCTCCAATTACTTGACTTGTCTGTTGGTTTGTTTCTATCCAATGAACGGCAAAACGGTTAAACCGATCGGGTCCAATTTTTTCATTAAAATTCACATGATCCCAGGTAAGGTTTTACAAAAATTAGAATAAAAGTCTAGAAATCTAATAAATAAAAACAAACAAAGATTGCCATATTTTTTATTTTATTTTAAAACTAGCTGAAGTGCCCAGCGTTGCCCGTTGAATTTAAAAAAAAACTGAAAAAAAGTTTTGAAATTTGAAAAAAAAAATTTGAATTAGAAAAAAAATTGACAGACTAAGTTAACCCACAGAGCACCCATTCGGTCCAGCCGTTTAGCAAGCTTTAGCTGACATATTATATATATATGAGCGAAGTACTTTATTATATAGAAGATGAGCGAAGACCTTTATTATATGGATGTACGAAAAAGAAAAGACTGCATAATGACTTATTATAATGTAAAAAGAAATAAATTAATATCACTATGTTAGAATCTGCAAACTGGAACTAAAACACGAGTTTGTACTCGGGGAACATGATAGTCCAGCTTTCCATACTCAAGCAGAACAGTACAGGTACAGACATTGTGAGTACTGTGTACAGTATACAGTATATACAGTTCAACTTTACAATTTAGAAGAATCGAAATCTTTGTTTTAAAATACAAAAATAAAGATATGCAGTTGTCAAAATAAAGTGTTCTATTTGAATTCGAGTACAGTTAACAGTGACAGATTGTTTAAAGGAAACGTTCTTTTAGGTACGAGCGCTTCATTAAAGTTTGATTTTACATTTTTGAAATTTACGCAAAAGTTTACATTTCCAATCGGTTGACGCCAATAAGAGGTTGTAGCACTAAAATTGAGGAAGTTATGACAGTTTGAAGTTTGCCATTTGGCATGGTCGAGTTCGAAATGATATATGTGATTTCAAAATTTGTTGGAAAATTTCAAATCCTAGTTTTACACTAAAAATCAAGATTAAATAAATGCAAAGTTACACAAGTAAGGACATGTACGTCTACAGTTGAATGTGGACAGGCAGGGGCGTACGAGGGGGGGCATTCTCATCATTTGAGGTAACCCTGTATTAGAACCCCACCATTAAGAAATATGATTACCAGGGGCGTACGAGGGGGCACTCATGGGGGGGGGCTCTTTTAATATTACATCTGCTTGCATTTCCCTTCCTCAGGCAATCTACATTCTAAATTGCATTGTACTCACCCAAACTAAAAGATTAAGAAAAGAAATAAAATATGTTCTGATTCACAACAATACCCTTCACAGCTTTGTCTGATCAAGTATTGCATTAAACATCCATGTTTCCCATTTTGAAAACTAAATATTTTTATTTGTGGTTTCTCTACAAAAGTGACTCGCGCATTTCTTGCTTCAGAAACGATGGAGAAATGAAGGTTTCAAAGGTACATCGGACATGCCACTCTGTAAATGGAGGGTCACGTGAAATTACGCATGTATTTCATTTAAGTATAATTACATCATATAGAAAAAAAATACTTTAAAATCTCACTTTTGTCCTTAACTAAAAAAGTTTCATTAAAAAGCTTTAATCAATACTGCCTTCGTGTAAATATATATTTAATATCATAATTTATTATACAATATATATCAATCCAATGGAAATATAGATAATTTTTTAGAAACATTTCCATCTATATTTTTCATCCCTTGAAGCTTACACCACAGTATTAAGAGGGATTGCCTGATTTTGTGCCCCAACCTTGGGAAAATTTTCTTAAGAGGTGGGGGAGGGCCCCCACCTCTTAAGAAAATTACATGAATAATTTATTTATAGCGCTTGTAATATATGAAGTGAGTATATGATCGAATAGTTTACATAGTTAAAAAAGGTATCAATATTTTTTCAAAAAAGGGGTTTTTAAGGGGGGCACACAATTTTTGTTGTGCCCCCCGAAACAAAGGCTCTCGTACGCCCCTGTGGATAGGCACAGTGAAATTCATTTAAATCAATGTTTTAGAATTCCTACCTATAGAAAATGTTACAAAATTTTTTTAAATGTCCTAAAATGTAAAAATTTAAGTTCGAACTTTTATTTAAGCTTCAGTAACTTGAAGCGCTGTTTTTGGGAACACGTCCTACATGTTTCTAAAGTTTTTGTAATCAATCTCTACCAATTATTTCTTTGTGTATCAGTCATTATTTTATGATAATTATAATTTTCTAACTATGCAGGTTGAAGCTTGAGGAGAATGGTTGTAAAGTTGGATTTAAAGTTCTTAAAGGATTAGATCATTTCTCATTGGTAGAAGATCTGGCTGAAGAAGATTCTGAGTCAACACAACATTTCTTCACCTTATTAAATAAATAAAGAAAAGCATGTAATAGTATTATTAGATATACATATTTCAGACATATATTAAGAAATAGATAAAAGTCATACCAATTCAGAAACTCAAGAGCTCAGATTTAAATACTACTCATTGCCTGGTCAGATATCGAAACTGCATATTAACCATCCTGGGGGGTGGGTATGCAGTTAATCGAATGAGCAATACAAGACAGCTCCAGAAAACAAGAAGATTATCTGCATTCTGCATTAAATACATGTATCAATAAATTTGTTTCATAAAAAGTCTTGGGGAAAAAGAAGAAAAAAAATTATTTCAATTTCAATAAAATTAAGAAAATTTCTTTGCAAATCCAAAGAACCTGGAGAAATCAATATCTTGCAAAAGAAGCTTGCATGGTTTTTAAAACAAATATATAATAATTTTTGAGCTTGAGATACAAAGAAAGTAGACAACATTTTGGAAAGCTCATTGGACTTGTATTCTATTTTTAATGCACTTTATGTCAATTATCGGAAATCAAAGACGATATTCAAATCGTCTCTCAATTCCCATGTTTATTGGGACACTCTGTAGATCAAATAGATTGTCTTAATTGTACTTGACAATCTATTTGATGTATGTATATATATATATATTGTGCAAACTATTGTAATAACAATAAATATCTATCGTTGTTGACCCTAACCTTGTAAATATATATTCTCATATTTGAATGCGCTGACCGCTTCGCCGGTCCGAGCAGTATTATTATTCTTGAAAATAAATACTAGTTGAGTGCAAACCCTTGTCTTATTACGGACTGGAAGAGAGTATAGAGTTAGTTATGCATTTTGTGTACTTAAAGTTTATCCGGCTGAGGTTGTTACAATATTTTTACGTATTTATTATTAATAAATATTTCGCACACGATAGCAAGGTATCAATGATATTTTTGTACAATTTTCCCGTTTATTGCCAAATCTAACTTTTTTTAAAGATTATGGGGAAGTTACCAGAGGTTAAAATACAAATAATATAATATTATTATCATACAATAACATAATATTTTTCTATTTTAAATATTATACTTTTTGGGGAACGGAACAACTTTTGTTTACGGAAACATTGAAAAGGTCGGGTTTTAAGTCATTAAAGGAAATATCATCTAAATAATAATATTACGTAATGTTTATTATCTGTTTGGAGCCAGGCCAAGTGTTCTGTATATGAAGGGGGGGTAGGAGGAGGGGGAGGGGTCGATATTAGTCAGCTGATCAGTGTATACAGTCAACAGACAAGACTCCCTGGAAACAACTTTAACTCGTGAAATATGGAAGAAATCAGTCAATTGTCCGAAGGAAATAAAAAAGTTGTTGATGAAAAGAAGTTAATAGATAATAAAGATATGAGTGCCCACACTGATTTAACAATAGGAGACATAAAAATACAAGGTAACGATAAACTTTAGTGTTTTACGTTAGATAAATGTGAGCAATTTCGTAAAAAATAAGGTCTTGTAGATTTTATTGCTTCACTTGGAAGGTTAAAAGCGTAGAATAAGTGTGAAGAGTGTTTTTCTTTCATAAATCTATATAAAACCTTGGTTTGAAAAAAGGAGATGGTGCTTGCTGCTGAATAGAGCGGATTTTCTTTGGTCTGACTGTTAAAAAATATCTCTCTTGCATTTTCCAAAATGTATATTTAATAGTTAAATAGTTAAACATAAAGTTTCTCAGGAGAGCTGTGAGCCCAGGGGCGGATATAAGGATTCTGTAGGGGGGGGTAAAAATACCCTTCACAGCTTTGTCTGATCAAGTATTGCATTAAACATCCATGTTTCCCATTTTGAAAACTGAATATTTTTATTTGTGGTTTCTCTACAAAAGTGACTCGCGCATTTCTTGCTTCAGAAACGATGGAGAAATGAAGGTTTCAAAGGTACATCGGACATGACACTCT
>NW_019396559.1:27243-33972 GCF_000591075.1 Eurytemora carolleeae | reverse complement strand
TAATTACCTCCAAGATTCTAGGGGGTGGGGGTAATTACCCCTAGGATTCTAGGGGGGTATTTACCACCAGGATTCTAGGGGGGGGTATTTACCCCCAGGATTCTAGGGGGGGGTATTTACCCCCAGGATTCTAGGGGGGGGTAAATAACCCCAATAACCCCCCTTATATCCGCCACTGTGTGAGCCGTGTTGATAAATGAATATCAATTAAAGTGTTGATTTCGTCCAACTAAAAAACCAAATTTATATTTGATATTCCATTATTAATTTCAACCTTTTCCCTCAATTCATTCTAAATTTTATCATACTGTGTTTTGTTAAGTATTTAAAGAAACGTCAACTTAAAAACCATTTTCACTAATATTTGTTTACTGTTTAGGAGATGAAGCAGACAAGATGGAGAAACAAACTGGAGATTTTAATAGCGGAAATAGTCCTGTCACAAATGACGAGGGGCCGTCTCCAAATGAAAAACCAATTCGTCCTGAAGAACATGTAGTACGGAATGGAGAGACTTTAAACAGTATCTCTGCTATGTATGACGTCACTCCCTCGGAAATGGCGCAATGTAACAAATTAGGAATTTCCAGATTTATTTTCCCCGGACTGATTTTGAAGATTCCTCCTCCTGCTCCCCCTCCTGCACCACCGAAAGAAAATCTAGATGATCTGGAGGTGGTAGAATATCAGTTTATTAAACTCAGGGTCAGACATATAACAGTGGGTAGAGGAGTGGTCGGAGGTAGTATTCTTTTTACTCCAAATGCGATAATATTCGATCCTGATCCAGCAGATCCCCTTGTAGAGGAGTTAGAACCAGAGGCATTTCAGATAATTGCTCCAATGGAGTTTGTAGTTAATGCTGCCATTTTCCTCGACTTTTTCCCAATTGGAAACACAGGGAAAACATCGGGGAAAGAATATCCTCCCTCACGAATTTTCAGGTATTTAAAATAATTTACATATGTACTTTGCTTGTCTGTCTGTTTGTTTGAATCCAATAAACCCCAAAACAGCTAAATTACAAAACTTTGTCTCCAAATTATTTTGATTTTCAATTTCATAAAAGTTTGAAAATCCACGACATTTTTTTATAAATCCTCGAACTTTTTAGTTATTTTTTTATATAGTTCGAAGAGAAACATGATCAAAGATTAAACCACAATTAAAAGTAGAAACAGAAGATGTTTACAGCTAAATATTATACTTCTTTATAGTATATAAGTTTACCAAAAGTTTAAAATGCTATATATCTACTATATTATAAGCCGTAAATAAAAATATATTCTTACAATGAAACCAGAGGAAGCAGTGAAACCGTTTTATATTTATTCCTGGGACAATAGCTTCCTTTATTTAGAAAGTTTACGTCCTATAGGGCTTCGATTTTGTGTTAAATGTAAAATTGTACATTTATGTAAGATTGTGTAGATGCATTTTAATTTTTAATCTCCAACCTTTTCCTAAACTTCTTATACAAGTATTTTTGTTTAGATTAGACCCGAAAGTTACAAAAATAACTGCAAAGCGTGATGGTGATCTGGATGAAGAGAAGAAAGGAGATGAAGAGAAATTAGAGGAAAGACAACAGAGAGAAGGTTCCAACTACAGTTTAAGTGAAGAAGGAAAGGAAACTGAGAAAATAGAAAATAATTCCGAGATTTGTTCTCTACTTACCAGGTCAGAGGAAGGGGGTTGGGGAAATATTTGTTGAAAAATTCATATTACATAGATAAAAATTGAATAGACCTCAGACGTAGACATTGATAGATAGACTTTTGAATAGATCATAGATTCTCAATAGACCAGAAGACGGTTACATAAATATAAATTAGATAATTACAAACGGTTTACAGAAATAAACTGGATAAATCATATAGGGTTACATAAATAGAAACTAGATAAATCATAGACGGTTACATAAATAGAAACTAGATAAAGCACATAGAAGGATATATTGACAGAGAGAGCCTAAAAAAGATAAGAAATGAGGTTTAGAAACACCTGAGTAAATTTTTATCATTATTTAAACTAAAATTATTTATCTGAACAAAAGATATAAAGGAAAAACAGAGAACGCGACAATTAAAAAATTTCATTAATATAATATGTTTGTAGGTCGGATCCCCTATATTTAAGATTGACCATGGGGAAGCCTGTAGGCCGCGAGGTAATTTATGTTTATTGATATTATATTATTATATATTATTATATTATATGGTTTTTCCAACAGATCAATAACATGGAATATAAGCGCTTAAAGGGAGCATAGTGACCAGAACTAATGGGGTACCTGTACCAGTACACTTTAACATGTAAATAGTTTACAGAAGATTTCTTATGATTTCTGCTCTGGTTTTATTGAATAAAGTGAAAATAATTTTAGTTCAACTCTAATAAAGGAACCTCACGAGGGCGGTACTCAACGTTTAAACGGCGACTGTTCTTATTTTTTTTTAATGAAAGATAAAAGGTTATTTTTGTCCTCATTGCAATTTGATTAAGTTGAAAAGGGTTCAGAAGAGATAATAGGAATTACAATTATTGAGAAAATAATGAATAAATTTTGTTTATATATAGGTTAGTAAATCAACCCCAACAATGGCGTATGGTCTCCAGATGATGATGCCTGAATATTGGTTTATTGTTCCAGCTAAACAGATACTTAATCTTTACAGGCAGAAAATGCTTATATAACGGAGATCAAGCCGGTTTTTCAATGAAATTACAAAAGCTTGATTTTTTATTAATAAACTCAAACCCTGAGATAATTTGAAAGCATATTCTGCACTAGATTCTTAATGACCTGGTTTCCTGAAATATATGTTCCTTTTGATCTTGAGGAATTAACATGGAATAGATATTTATTGTAGGTTTGGCTTTAACTAAGGCGCTTCCCGACCTTTTTAAGTATTAATCTTCCAAGTGTTTCTTTTTACTAAATTTAAAGGGAGTGTTTGCGAAAAATGAAAGGGGTATAGGCTTAATGCGATAAAAAGGCGCTTTTGATCGCTACTAATCTTACTTCTATCTTTTGCGTCTATAAGGAGAAAATTGATAAATTTGAAATTAAATTGATTTTTTTACAGTCTAAGTCGTATGTTGCAATTTTTTTCAATTTTTATGGGCGCTACGTTCTTCGGTATGAGACGTCTTTAACAATTTTCTCCTTATAGACGCAACAGATAGAAGTAAGATTAGAAGCGATCAAAAGCGCTTTTTTATCGCATTAAGCCTATACCCCCTTTTATTTTTCGCGACTAATAATTTGATTTTTTCTTCCAATTGCCAGCAGATAGATTATATTACTAAATATTTTGTAGCAGGGACGTACGAGGGGGGGGGGGTAGATTGGATACATCAAAGAAAAGAAGCTCGTGCTAGAAAATCAATAAATCTAGGATAGATTGGATTTTTAGCTTTTATCTAATGGAGAAAAAATATTAAATTATAGAATGTAAGATGGTTAATAATTTATGATAAATATTTGGTTGGTAAGGTTTATTTTATTTTTATTAAGTTAAGATTTCTAATAATTCTAAATGATATATATATATAGAAAAGATTCCATGTTTTGTATGATCAGGAGATACATGAGAATGGTTTTGAGCTTGTTCCTGAACCTGATCTAAGCTCTGCTGAACCTAGTGGTCCTGTCAACTCTGCCAGCAGGATTATACAGAAAACAATGACAATGAATAGTATTGGTAAGAGTATTTATAAAAACTTGTCTAAACAAAAGTGTACTTAATCTTCTGGGTGAAAAATAAACAACAGTACAGTATTTTGAAAACAAGGTTTTGGGGTGTTCCTAGTGCAGGTTTCTTCTTGCATATATAAAACATATAGTGTTCTCGGTTTTACTAAGAAAGTAAGATCCACTCGATCTGTATTTAATTTTTCTTCGGTGGAAAATATTTGTGTTAATTTTATTCAGTTTGGTGAGTGGGAGGGGGAGGATAAATACGATCAGCCCCATTCAGACCAAACTAGACATATCCTAGACAGTTATTGTTCCGCTCGATCTTAAATTCTTAAAGTTTACTTCCTGTTCTATATCTAACTTTTCTTTATGCGCTCTACTTTCCTTTTTTATTAAAGTTGAAACTTACTTTGAGAATATTGCTTGAATTGGGAAGAGGAGGGTGTGAGGGATTCAGCATTCCTGACTCAGAAGAGTAGAAGCTAGTGAGATACTTGAGAAGGGGGAATCAAGTGCAAGATATTGAATAAAGAACCCCCCCCCCCCCTTGTTCTGAAAGAATATATCCAAATTTAATATTTTGTAGATTTTCCATATTTCCCCCAGACTTGTTATTTACAGATAAAACTGTCAGTGTCAAGCTAAATGTTGAGTTTCTTTTATTAAGTAGAAACCCTTCACTTTTTACAAAATATAGAAAATTATTAAGAGGGTTAAAGCACATTATATCATAAAAAGTTAAATGAATATTTTGATTAACATTTTTTTGTTAGTGCTAGGATTTGCATATAAACGATCCTATAGGATTCCTGGATCTGTGTTTAAGTGGCAAAATATCAGCCATTATGTACAGAAATAAATTCTAATAATTCCATTCAGGATTTGAACCGGCTTCAAAATGATATTGATCTCTATGAAAGATTTTTAATTATTTTCCTTTTCCATTTACAGATAACAAGAAGTTTAAACTTTCTGAAAATCAACTTGATTAAAGTTCATGAAAAAGTTCTGAATAACTGATATTAAAGAGGTTTCCTTTATTTAGACCTGGATATCTTGATGCCAGAGCTAACTGAGAAATCTGATTTATTATCAGATGATCAAAGAAAACTTCTCTATAGATATCTACCTCCACGAGTGCAGGTCAGTTCAACCAAGGAACACGAATTTCGATTACAAATATCAAGTGCCTGAAATTTAGGTTAAGGTATTAAAAATCTTGTTTTATGAACGGGTAAGACAATTTTGTTGATATTGAATGATAAATTTTTATCGAGTAAGATTATAAAATTACTCTACTTTTGAAGTTCCTCGTCGTTTTCGGTTTCATTATTTAAAACCTAAACAAAGTTTGGTCGGGACCCAAATAGAAATTCGGTCTACCAGATTCACCAAACAGGGCTTTATTATCATTCTAAATTTCCGGCTGAAACTGACATCCAAGTTAAACATGTTCATTGTCCAAATAGGGGGGAAGGAAGGCTACACACCAGTTTTACCTCCAACCGACAAAGATAAGAGAAGATAGATAAGATAAGATAAAGTTTATTGCTAAAATAAATGTATCTGTATACAGATAGAGTTTACAATCACAAAATTGATGATTATATTAACAGTACAAGTATAAATGTGGAACTAACATCTACTTTTTTACTCTACAGAGGTTTGGTCAATCACCATCACTGAATTTTAAATCAAGTATAAAGCAATTAGGTGGAAAATAGCTCTTGGCTGTTTTGATTATTTTTTCCACCTAATGTTAGTAATAATAACAAAATATTTCAATTAAATAGATCTAAGGAGAACGATTAGAGATCAGGGTGCGAATTTATCATATGCAAAATAGTTTATACATAAATTCGAATAACTAGAGTTTAAAGTAATTTTCAGACATGTACACAACAAATATCAAAGTATATTAAAGCATATCTAATTAGTTTTACATGAATAGCAATAGATAGGTATTAAAATATCCGTGTTGAAACACTGAGTTCAGTAATATTAAATTAGTAAAAATCCCTTGAAAAATAAGAAAATTATAAGCAAAAATCAGATTTTTGCTTATAATTTGTCAAGAGTATCAAAAAAACTAGTTGTTAACATACTTATTTTTCCTAAGATCAGAACTTTAGTGTAGAATATTGTTAATCTTGAACACTTGATCTGGAAATCCAGTGTGGGTACTTTTTGTGGATCAAACCTTGATCTTACAATTATAAAGTCATCCCTGCAGGGTTTGACCACCACTGGATATCGAAGAGGAAATAAATTAATTGATGGAGATCAATGTTTAATCCCCAGATTTAGAACACTAAAGTTCCGACTATAGAGTTGATATTCATTGATTTCCTTATTGCCTCTCAAACAATGACATGGGTGGTCCAAACCTTATGATTTAGTTTGATCCAGTCTCATAATGCATGTTTGTTTATAGTTTTTTTATTTATCAGGGAAGTGGTTGGAGCTTGATGTTTTCTTCAAGTAAGGATGGATTTTCTCTACACTCCTTGTACAGGAAAGCGGCACTAGTGGACAGTCCTGTTCTCATTGTAATTCAGGTTTGATCTATTAAATTTTCAAAGTTCAAATTTAACTTTTAATAGATATTGTGTGCCACTGTACCGGTATTTAAAGTGGTGATTAATTTACATTGTATAAAATCATGTACTTGTAGGATACTTCTTCTTCTCAAATACTTTATTAAAAACAAAAGGAAACTTATACACTTAGATTATAATTATAAAGTGGCTTGTTCACCCTCTATAGTTTCAGATAAAATAACAAACGTGATTTCAAATATTCCATGAAAGAAGAAATAGAGATAAACTTTTAATAAATCTGCAATAAATTATGGATTTATGAATTTACTTGTAGGATACTGATCATGCTGTATTCGGCGCATTGATATCTTGTCCTCCTGTTATGTCTGAATCTTTCATGGGAACTGGAGAATCATGGCTCTTCACATTCTACCCATCGTTTAAGGTAAAACTTAACCCTTCTCCATTCTCCCACTCCCTTTCTTT
>NW_019396559.1:0-26625 GCF_000591075.1 Eurytemora carolleeae | reverse complement strand
GTATCCAGTATCCTGTATCCTGTATCATGTACCCTGTATCATGTATCCAGTATCCAGTATCATGCACCTAGTATCATGTACCCAGTATTTAGTTTGTATATATGTATGAAGCCAATTTTTTACAGATTGATTCTTGCTGAAGAAGTTTAAACCCTCTTACATGAACTGAACACTAAAGACAATGAATGAAAAATTGAATTTTAATGTTTTTTTTCAAAAATGGGATTTTTTTCGAAAATTGTACTGATTGTACAGATTTTTTTTAAAAATGTACGGATTTTTAAAAAAATGTACGGATTGGTTTTAAAAAATGTACGGATTGTACGGATTTTTTCAAAAAAAAATTGTACGGATTGTACGGATTGTTTTTCGAAAATTGTACGGATTGTACGGATTTCTTCTGAAAATGTACGGTTTTTTGTACGGATGTGTTCAAAAAAGTTTTGGCCACCCTGAAATTATTTATTTTTAAGGAGAAATATATGGATTACAATGATGGATCACTTTAAAAGTTGTTAAGATTTATCCATATATTCCAGGTTTATGAGTGGACCGGTGAGAATAATTTTATTGTCCGGGGTGGACAGTCTAGTTTAGTGGTTGGTTCTAGTGATGGACATTTTGGACTTTGGTTGGACGAAAACTTTAATCAGGGAAGATCAATGGCTGTTTCAACCTTTAAGAACAAACCACTACCGGGGAAGGAAGATTTTCAAATAAACAACATCGAATGTTGGGTTTTTGTTTAAAGAAACCTAAATCTTTCTTGTTTGCTCTTACATTATTGCCGTTTCTCAAAACTAGAGGAATATTTTCTCCAGTCCTCTTTCTGTAATTAAATAAAATGGTTTCACGTGAAACTTTGTAATTTTTTATTGTAATTGCATTTTTTTAAATTCAGAAACAAGCGGTAATTTATATCATTTGTATTATTTATATTATTTAAATTATTGTGCTGTATCAGTTCGTAGATTGTGAAACATTTTTTAAACGTTTATACTTAACAATTTACATACATTGTTACCATTGTTGATCATAAGATTTGATACTTTTATTTATTTAAAAGAAAAATTTCACACGATGATTAAATTAAAGTAAGATCAAAATGAAAACAAAGCAGGATCCTAAAATTACATAATCTAAATAATGCTATATCTACTTAATATTGATCAAACACTTTTTTATCTGTTAATTTTGTATTTGATATATAGCGTTCACGTTTTCAGTATTGGGTGAGTAGCTGTTTAAATAACTCTTTATTTTTAACCCTGCTACGTTTTTTCTTGTAGGTTTTAGGTTTTCATCTGAACTTTAAATAAAAAGATGGAAGCAATATTTGAAATTGAATTGAATTTTAAATTAAATAAAATTCTGGAAATGTTGTGATTATGGGTGTAGATCCAGAACTTGGGAGTCAACTAAAGTTTTTTTTATAATATCGCCTTCCAAGCTTATTAATGACCGTATGCTGCGGATATCCTGTGTATTAACAAATCGTGGTCGTATTTTAAAAACAAATCAGCACCCACTTTTATTATGCAGTTTGATCATATTTTCTGCGTATTTCAGGCGATATTTTTTATCTTTACAAAAAATAAGATTATTTTTAACACAGAAATCGTCTCCGAACTTCTGGGTTATATTATATTTAACAATATACAATGTACGTATTTTGTCAACATTCTTTTACCCAAAAATTGGTTGTGTGCGCTATTCTAAGGGGAGTCCATGGGTTAAAGTTTATTAGGCAGCTAGAATTATTATGTACCTAGTTCCGAGTTTTTATATGTTATTTTTCCTTGCTCCCCCTACACGTATTTAAGACCGCATTTATTCATAAATGTCGCTTATATTTTCTGATGATTATATCTTGCAGAATAATATTGTTTACTCCGGTTTTTGTTATTATTTATCTGAAATATATTTTCTTCGATTTATATCTTAAGGCTAACAAATCTGAATAAGAAGTAGATAGGTTTTTATGAACGACGTTACAAATTTACTATTTGTAAGACGAAATCTTTTTTCGTTTTACTAAACAATTTTATTTTATGAGTAATCATATTTTTGTAACTTTTTATCCTCAGTATGATTTGAAGAACAGCAAAATATCAAAAACATTTAAATAGGGGATTTAATTTTCATCACGCTTCATTTTGTATTTTTTACGAACATTTTCGATAATCTACTTTGTTTCAGGTTAGAATTTGTATATTCCAGCCAGTGCTAAGGATATTTCTTCCAGAGATTCTCTCCTCCATAAATGATTTCAGTCTTCTTGCAAATTTTATCTCTTCATGCATTTTCCTAAATACAATATCATCGTTGTGTGCGACCTATAGAACACTTTGATTTTATATCAATCTGAGAGAATTGGCTAACACTGTTTTTCTCATTGGCTGGAAATATCACGGTCCTCCAGTGAGAACGTCTTTTAGAGAAACAAATTAAAATACATTTACTGCAGGACATATACAACACAAATAAAAACCTGGTAAGAAAAAAAATAAACTCAAATTTTTACAGAAAGAACTAGCCTGTGTTTAAGCTCAGAGATATTATTTTTTAACTTATTTTGTCTCAATAATTGAATAAAAATATATTTTTATGGTCTGTATTCTTTTAAGCCCTCCCTCCCTACCCCCCTGTTTAAATTAAATTATATTTCTAGTAGAATACATTGATATAGGGTAATATATTCAAACCTAGGGGAACAAAATAAACCAAGAGCTGGGGAGTGGAGCTATGTTTGTAGGGGAGTAAAATAAATTTGGAGCCAGGTGTGGGTCTGCATAGATAAATATCTAGGTAGAGACTTGTCTTCAACCATGGAGACTTGTCTTCAACCCATGGAGACTTTTCTTCAACCATGGAGACTTGTCTTCAACCCATGGAGATATGTCTTCAACCCATGGAGACATGTCTTCAACCCATGGAGACATGTCTTCAACCATGGAGACATGTATTTAACCATGGAGACATGTCTTTAACCCATGGAGACATGTCTTCAACCATGGAGACATGTCTTCAACCATGGAGACATGTCTTTAACCATGAAGACATGTCTTCAACTATGGAGACATGTCTTTAACCATGAAGACATGTCTTCAACTATGGAGACTTGTCTTCAACCATGGAGACATGTCTTCAACCCATGGAGACATGTCTTCAATTCAACCATGGAGACATGTCTTTAACCATGAAGACATGTCTTCAACTATGGAGACATGTCTTTAGCCATTAAGACATGTCTTCAACCATGGAGACTTGTCTTCAACCATGGAGACTTGTCTTCAACCCATGAAACTTGTCTGCAACCGTGGAGACTTGTCTTTAACCCATGGAGATTTGTCTTCAACCCATGAAACTTGTCTTCAACCCATGAAACTTGTCTGCAACCGTGGAGACTTGTCTTCAACCCATGGAGACTTCTATATATAAATTTAGCTTGTCTGACTGTTTGTTTGTCTAATAAATGTCAAAACGGCTGAACCGATCGGACCCAAATTTTGTGTGGGACTTCACGTGACCCCAGGGAAGGTTTATGAATGATGAAAATTTTAAAAATTTGTGTTAAAAGTTTTTTATTTTTGTAAAATTTTAAAATGCGCGAAAAAATATTATGAAATCCGCGAACTTTTTTGTTTTTGTTTTATACTGTACAAAGAGAAGATGCTCACAGATAAAGCCACTATTAAAAGTTGAAATAGAAGATGGGCGCGTAGAGCCCTAAAAGCCTAGTGTCTTAAACTTGAGTCAGGGGAGAGAGGGTCCATATTAGAATATCTAGGTGAAGTACTTGTGCTTTGACCCTAGGGAGTAAACTCAAACGAGGCAAGAGGAGGGTGTTCAGTATTTATATATGTAGGTGTGGTCGTTGAGTACTTTAGCTTTTACCTAGGGGATTACTAAACCTGGAGTCAGGGGGAAGGTGGAGTCTTTATTGATATATTAAGGTGGAGTACTTGTTTTTATCCCAGAGGAGTAAACTGAACTTAGAACTATAGAGATCCTCGGGGGAGGGGGGATCTATATTATTATATTCGGAAGAGACGAATGTTCCTTAAATCTTTAAGGTTTAAAACACACCATATGCCGGGGGAGGGGGGGAGTATTAATGTATCTTTTAACCTTACTTACCTGGGAGAATAAACCCCATTTTCCCCCCAAATTTCCTGCTGAAATACAGACACTTGATCTTCTTGTACAACCACCTTAACAAATATCACTTGATCCCTATGTACATGACGTTAAAAACCACTTCAGTTTCTTGTACAAGAACCAAGATAACTTGATCTTTTATACAAGAACCTTAACAATGATCACTTAATGTTTTAGTACAATAACTTTAACAAAGATCCCTAACCTTCTTCTAAGTATATTCGTGGGTTCCATATTTTTTAAGGTTTACGAGACTCACAAGACAAGATTCTTACAAATTACGTATTTTACGATGGTGAATCTTCTACTTGCAGCCTATCTACAATTCTTTATGACCTTTCTTAATTATGCCCGCCTCTAAATATTTGTCGCTTAAACCTTTGTATCGTTTTTCTTATTCCTCCCGGCTCAATTACTGAAGAAATTTTCATCTATTGTCCACAGACTAGATCTCTACCATTTATATTTCTTTAAAAATGTTCAACTATCTATTAGAAACTAAGATTATAGAAAAATTAGATTTTTCCTTAAAATTTTAACATATTATAAATTAACCTAAAAGATATCTCGACACTTAACTAAGTAAAAATTCCACCCCAAAATATCCTCAATCTTTTATATCATCTGATTTTTAAATAGTTTAATTCATTTTTCATTCAAAACTTACCTTTGCGTTGTATGCAACAAACCAGAACTTTTGGTTCTCCTTCAAAAAAAAAGTTTATTAGTATTATCATTTTTATTTTGATCAAAGAAAAATTTATCATTACAAAAAACCTTTGAACTTTGGATATATAAGGAAATTGTGTTATTCAAATGCAAAAAAATGTTGGTGGGGGGGGGGGTGGTTGATTTTAAAAAATAATTCCCACCTTGTTTTTCAGTTCTCTTCTCTGTATTTCTATGTCTCTGATTCTAAAAACCCGAGAGTAAAATATTACAACCCGAGAGTAAAATATTACAACCCGAGAATAAAATATTACAACCCGAGAGTAAAATATTACAACCCGAGAGTAAAATATTACAACCCGAGAATAAAATATTACAACCCGAGATTAAAATATTACAACCCGAGATTAAAATATTACAACCCGAGAAGAAATTCTTAAATTTGAAAATTTGTTTCCCCTGCCAACAGATTTGAATAGAAAGAATGTTTTAAGTGCAGTATTCAATCCAATTAATTTCAATCTTTACATATTTTCCTGACAGGGGCTGTAGACATAACATCAGGTCACCCTCAATAGAGATGCATGTCTGATTTACAACGATACTCTTTGAAACTTCGTCTATGCAAGTGTGAATATGGTATCCTAATTTTTCTAGCTTAACATATTTTTAATTGTGGCTTCTCTACAAAAGTCAATAGCAGATTTATGCTGCAGAAACAATGGAGGAAATTGTCAGAATTTACCACATTTCAAGATTAAAAAAACCACGTATTATACTTCCTAATGTTAATCAATAAAGTATGAACGCCGAACGGGTACCGTTGTGAAATGGACATGCCACTTTTTAGATGTATCATTAAAAATTATGCCTACAGTCTCTTAGTTTTATTTAAATTGTTTGAATTAATATTCTCTCATTGCTTCCTGTAGCTGGAGAGCACATTTATAATAGATTCTTTCCAGTTAGTCTCTGTACTGTAGTAAATATAAATATTCCAGTTAGTCTCTGTACTGTAGTAAATATAAATATTCCAGTTAGTGTCTGTATTGTAGTAAATATAAATATTTCAGGTAGTCTTTGTACTGTAGTGAATATAAATATTCCAGTTAGTCTCTGTACTGTAGTAAATATAAATATTCCAGTTAGTCTCTGTACTGTAGTAAATATTTAAATCATAAACCGATTCGTACAGCTTTTATTGATATCCGTTGTTTCTGTAAAGATAACAAGATAAACGGTTCTCTTCAACAGTAAATAAAACTGTTTAAAACAGAATGTGTGTTTTTCTGTTCCGTTAATGGTAAGTTATATCAAGATCTCTTTATAGACCTTATGTTATTGGTTTTCAGGTATAATTCAAATATAAAAATGTTCTGTTTATGAATGTTAAGTTGACAAAATATTTAAGGTTTATTTTCCTGGAGATATTCATGTGACCAGATATATTCAGGTTCTGGTATATTCCTAGTCTGCACACCAGATCCAACCTGTTTGATTTATTCATACATATATATGCATGTGACCAGATATATTCAGGTTCTGATATATTCCTAGTCTGCACACCAGATCCAACCTTTTTTACAATCTTATTGATTTATTCATACATATATATTTGTGACCAGATATTTTCCACCATTGCAGTATCATAGAGGTTTTCAAACAAGATATTTTTCTAGAATATATCGTCTACTATTTGAGACTTTTTCGTTTACAATCACAGGTATAATAGTATACGGTATAATACGAGTTTTCTTGTTTTTTAAGCAAGAAATTGTTGTAAATTATTTTAATATAATAATAAGAATATTGCTGTTGATACTGATATTTTTCTTTGATTAATGAGTTCTGATGTCAATTCTCTGGATATTGCACGAAACGTGAGAATTGAGAGCTATGGTCTTTTATATATCTACGAGCACTTATTATATAATTTTTAAATATAATCTATCTTATATTAAGAAAGTTGCACGACTTAAAACCTTTTCCAACTACAAAGCTTGAAGATTTTTGAACCCACACTTTTTCATTAATTTTATCAAAGATCAAAGACGGTGTTTAACTCATATCCCAATTGCCATGTTTTTTTGTTGGACACCCTGTACCTTACTGAACCTTCTCCTAGTTCTTTTTTAACCAGAACCTTGATCCATTCACTCTCCAGTATACCTACTTTAGTCTCCTTCTTAGCCTAGTAAATAGTATTAATGTGATTAAAAGTTTGGGTTTTTGGTTGTCTTGATTAACATATTGAACAAAAAGAGACAGTATAAATTCCGTACAGTCGTCTCTAAAGTCCCAACCCTTTGTTGGTAACCCTGTATTTCAGACTTAGATGCTCAAAGTTGCATTGCTAAACTTGATTCTAAAACTTGATCGTTAAATAACTAAATACAGCTGTTCGTATTATAGAACACAATATTCATCTAATCAGAATATATTTAAATACAGCTGTTAGTATTATAGAACACAATATTCATATAATCTAAACATATTCAAATACAGCTGTTAGTATTATAGAACACAATATTCAGGTAATCTAGAAAATGAAAATTCTTTATTGTGTTGAAGGTTCATGAATAAACTCAATTTAATCAAATTAAGCAAACTAAACTCTCCTATTACAGTTTAATAAAACCATATTGGTCAAATTTCAGTTCATGGTAGGGGAATTAAAGGAAGGAGGAGGGAAAGGAAAGAATAAAAAAATAATGATAGAGTTGATGGAAAAGGGGGGAAGGAGAAAAGGGGAGAAATATAAAAGAAATTAATAGATTAGTCTTTTTTCGACCTAAAGCAGAAAATTATCTTATTCATTGCGTCTTTGCCACAAACTTTGATTTTCTAATCCAAGTTAAATCAAATAATCGAATATAAAGGTTTACACCATCAGGTTGTCTTTTTTATTCTCATACCTCTTCCTAAGAAATTCTAAGTAAAATACTCTGACAAAAAGAGGAAGATGAAAGAAAAAGGGCGCTACGACATCTGCTCTATTTCCATTTGCTCTATGGCCATTTGCTCTAGTTCCATTTGATCTATCAAGTCATTTGGTCTATATTCAATCTGCTCTATACCTCATTTGCTCTATGACTAAACACGTCATTTGCTCTATAAGCTAAAAATACACTACAAAATAGCTTTTATTGGAATTCCTGAGCGTAACTTGACTACGAAATGCGAGATTTTTTTTGGAAAATTCGCAAATTGCAGTTTTAATCAGTTCTTCAAAGTTCATCATGACAGCGAGACTGCTCAATAATAAGAGGGGTAAAAAAACCTAATATGTGGTGAAAACTATATTTAGCTTGGTCTCACAATATGCACAAATACCAGACAAACAAAACTATCTCCAGGAATTTGGTGGAATAATGAAGCTGTAGGAAGAACTGTAAAATGTAAAATTGTAAAAATATAGTTTTAATATGATTAGATGTTTGTAAAATATGTTTATAGAGCAAATGACGTGTTTACTCATAGAGCAAATGTTGAGTAGAGCAATTGGACCATCACAATCATAAAAATGTTTAAAGAGCAAATGACGTGTTATGTCATAGATCAATTGTCGTATAGAGCAGATGACATATAGAGCAAACGTCGTGATCTGTGAGCTATAGAGCAAATGGTTAATAGAGCAAATGGAACTAGAGCAAATGACCATAGAGCAAATGGAATTAGAGCAGATGTCGTAGCGCCAAGAAAAAGATATTAATGCATTTTTGCCATTGACTTCCTGGTAACTTAAAGAATTGTAACACTTCTTTTAGGCAGTAATTCATAAAGACTACCAAGAGGAAAATTCAGGCACTTAAAATAAGAAAATTTAAGTAAATTTAATGATAGGAGAGCTAGCGGGTCGCAAAAATAATTGAGTAGAAGATGATCATGCTGGATGGAAAAGTGGTGTGAAATAATATTACCGACAGCCTATGTCCTTTGGACCAACTTTTGAGAGAGCGTAAAAGTATTCATAAATAATTAGATTAATATTATGAAGCACAGAAAAATGTTTTCGGTATGGATTCAATACAATCTAATCTCTTCCCATCTAATTTTTTACGACGCTAAAATACCTTTATTAGATATTCTCCAGGAATTAATATTCTCCAGTATTCTCCTGTGTGTGAGGTGATTATCTCCTTATCTATTCCTTTAATTCTAACCCTGGCATCTAGTACAGGAACCCCCTCAATATCCACCACCAGGCCCTGAATTATAAAAATAAATTAGAAAATTCGAGGTGTAGGATACTAAACGATAATTTTGGACACTACAAACTCAAGAAAAACAAACACACAAAATACAAACTATTGAAATGCAAACTCTGGAAGAGACAAACTTCTGAAAGTATAAACTCATGACAATTTTTCCCCCGCAGTGCTCGTGCCAAAAAAACTAAATCTAAATTTTAAAAAGTTATATTTTGTGTTGTCTGGAGATTTTTCTCAAAAACGTGGAAAAAATGAATTCAAACCAATAATTTCTAAACTCCGAAAAATCGTAATTTATTTGTGTAAATTCTCCTCAATTTCCCTGTTTCACTCGACTAGCCTTCGAAGGAAAAGTCTTAATATTAACCTTCTTTGGCATTAAAATTTGTTATTAATAATTGTGATCTGTGCAACTATGAGGATCCTTCCCGCCCCCATTCTATCATCATATCTACCCTTCTTTGACTTTAAAAGTAAAAATTACAACAAAAAAACTTTGAATTATCTCCCGCCCCCTTCCGAAACTTTTTGTTGTTACGCCTATGTAAACTAAAATTGTTCATGAAATAAACACAATAATCAAATTATTACAGATATATATTTTTATAAATTTATAAATTTATAAAATATGTATACATCTACATAATTTATATAAGTTTATATACACGCCTACTTTTTGTGTAAATCAGGAAAAACAAAAACTACTAATCGAAAAAAATATCAAAAATATACAACCTTGACTCCACTATTAGCTGCGGCTAGGAATGCGAGTATACTCTTACTAAATTTGAATTTCATTTTTATTATATGTACTTATTATTATAATACTTGATACTAATTTCATGAATTTAAGCAATCGTGGATATTATGCCGTTTCATTTTTATCATCGTTTTTACATTGAATGTTTGCCTACTAGTCTTGTCTATTGTATTTTTGAACTGGATGGTTAGTTGGGCAGGTAGCGCCTTGAATTCGAGAAAATAGTTTTCTTATTTTTCTCACCTATTATTATTCCAGTGGGTTGGTAGAGAATATACAGGAGGGGTTTTCTCGCAGGATAGTTCTATAGTTAACTCCATACAGTTGGTAAACAAGTAATTATAATCCTAAACAGATTTTTTTATTTAAGGGGGATTTTTAATATGATTTTAGTGGACCTTTGAATTTTAATACCATTTGTGCCAATATTATATCACACCATTTCTTTTAAAAAGTAAACTCTAAAAGTACGTTTAGAAGCTGTATTCTGTACAATATACAATATACAATTATACAAAATACACAAGCTACAAATACAATACAGTACACTATTAGAAGAAATCCTAACATTGTAATTGATCTATATAGTGTACCCCGGTCGGTTAGATCTTTCGAACACTCTGATAGATCTGGGCTCCTTAGTCCTATTGTCAGGTATTTCGTCTATTTTCTGTCCTACTGGTCGGCAATGGCAAATCCTACTAATCCCTTGCTACAATGGTATAACACTGGTCAAATCACACTTTAGGTATAGAGTATAGTGAATATTTATGATGGGGAATTACCAATCTCTTAAATATGCATCAAGAAATATCCTTTTCTTCCCTGGAATTAGTGTAAAGAAACATGAAAAAGAAGATTCATTGGTAATAACATTATACTAACCTGCATTCCGTTGTGAACTGTTTCTGTGTTTTCAAACTTGTAATCTCCCAGGACAAACCACTCATTATGGCAGGGACATTTCCTAAACATCAGTTTTAGTTTTAGCCAGCTTAGCTATTATTCAACAATTTAGAAAAACGAAAATGAATAGTTACCCTTTAAACATAAATGAATGATTAAATGCATAAATCTAAGCACGAGATGATTATTTGATTACTAAAAACCAAATATATTTTAATTTTTCGGCTTAAAACTTTAAAGGAACAGACCGGCTATGTAAGACAGTTAAACTGAATATGCAGTGTTGTGGACAAATTCTTTAGGATTCATTTGAGACATATAAAACTTTTTCACGATCTATAATTACTGAGTTTGAGTGCATAGTCGACGTTCAAAATCATGAATTTGGGTGGGTAAGTTTTCAGAATCGGTTTTTTGAAATTATTAAATAAAGAAAAATAAAGTAAAAATTATACAATAAACTAATTAGATGGTTAGGAACATATTTCTCAAAAGAAATTTTTCAATAAATCAATGCTAGAATCAATTATTTCGTTTTCACCATTATATTGAATTTCTTATTTTCTATGAATTTATTCGCAGATTTCTACAAATTCTTCAAATGTCGTCTTTTCAATAATAATTCCAGGAAATCTGTAGAAAATCTTTGTGAATAATGAGAAACTAGAATAATGAGAAAATAGAAATTAATAATTGAACAAGATTACTTATTTTCGATGATAACAATTATCTTATTTTCTCAACCTGTTCTTAAACAACTAATTAGTTTACTGTAGAATTTTGTTTACATTTAATAATTAAAAAAAAAAAACAAGTATGAAAACGTTTCCACCCAAAAGTACGATTTTGAACGTCGACTTTGCGCTTAAACTCAGGATTTACAGATCTTCAAAAAGTTTAATATGTCTCAAATGAATCCGAAAGAAGTTTTCCACAACACTGCATACTCAGTTGAACTACCTTACATAGCCGGTCTGTCCCTTTAATATATCATCTTTTTATATACTTTTCTTGTTTGTCTGTTTGTTAGTTTGTATCCAATAAACGTCAAAACGACTGAACCAATCAGGCCCAAATATTTTGTGGGACCTCACGTGACTACAGGGGAGGTATATGGATGATCGAGTTTACAAAAATTTGCCACTAACAAAATTCGATTTTTGAAAAATTTTAAAATTCCACGAAATTTTTTTTATAAAATCCGCGCAAAATTTTGTTTGTTTTTTTTACAATGCAAACAAAGAGAAAATGTTTAAAATTGAAATATAATATAAAAGCCTAGTTAATGTAACAAAGATATTAACAGTTTTGTTAACCAATTAGAAAAACACCAGATTTAACTTAAAGATTACAAAGTAAATGTCGATGAAAAAAGTGTTCTACAAAATTCTATTCAAAGTCACATCTTTAATTTTAATTTAAAAAAAAGATTGTGGAATTCATGTGATTTTGATCAAACCTTACATATTATAGAAATAAGACACGTAAGGTTTTTTTTACTAAGAACACTATTAAATGACGTAACAATAGATCCAGTTTTTTCTTAAATTGTCAGTTTCGTAGTACACAAGAATTTTCTTTTCTAGGGATTAAAATTGTTCCATATTATATAGTATATGAAAATGTGATCATCATGTTCCTGAGATAACTCTTGAAAGGTTTCGTCCTCGGAGCAAGCTGCATTATGGTCCGGAGTACAGGCCGGAGAATCATCCCAGGGATGTATAATCATACTGCACCTTTATATATATATATATATATATATATGTAAAGATCTTTAGAAAAATGATATGATTCCTAAGTTAAATAAATATTATAAATTTCAGTTTAAACAATAAATAAAACCCTTGTATTTCTCCTACCCGTCATGAAAGCTTGCTGAGAGAATAAAATCGTTCTTTCTCATCCAGTCCATCACAGCTTTAACCTCGGGTTCCCTGTAACACCACCATAAGTCGAATTTGTGTGAGAAATCTCTAATCTAGAATCCCGATCTTTTTTTTCCAGTCATAGGACAAAAGATATGGATAAATGATTGATCACAAAATTAAAGTTTTGACCGAGCAATATATGGGAAACAATAAGTAAAAAATATGGAGCATAGCTATGGGTTATCCTAAGGAACTGAGTTTTTGTCACAACCTTTCTAATCTCTATATCTTTGCTACCAAATGTCGTAGACCTTTTATATTTGAAACTATGAATTATGTTAGACCAAATAATATAAGTTTGAAATATCAAAGGTTTACACCATCTGATTGTAAAGATATCGGTATTAGACAATTTGAGTTGGTGACAAAAACTTAATTCCTTTGCAACACCGATTACTTTCAAAACGGACACTAATATTTGTGCATTTGTGCGCAACTGATATATTTAAAAAGATCACTTTCTTTGAAAGTGCAAATGGAAACCAACAACTAAACATGATTTTCAACGATTTCTTGGATTTTTTCCAAAATACAAAAAAAAAATAATATCTTAATCATATTTAAACTGTAGTTTTCATACTTCGTCATCAGGAAAATATTCTTTGCCGTCCTCAAATTTGATTGAAAATTTTGCAGCATTAAATGATGCTGATTATCAAATGATGGTGATTATCTCTCTATGCATTAATTAATGTATTTATCTATCTTTGATACATGCAGATAATCGTGAATTTGGCTTTATATAGTCTACCTGGTTCCTTCCTTTCAAGTATAGATATTTTTTTAAAAATAATATCATTACCTACAATTACTCAAGGTTTCAAACTCCTGACCAAGATTAGCCCAATCCGGGAACCCTCTGTAAGTTCAGGGTTTAAACTATTTTTTTATTATTTTTTGCTGAAATTAAGTTTCTCATTGTTTTTAACCTTTTCTTGTAACATTATAATTTCAGTTCAGAGTTTGTTGCGTTCAACTTTCTTGGTTTATGTCTGATACTTCTTTATTAACAGTGAAGATGCTAAATGACCGAGTAGCTAAAATCTGGAAAATATTTCTTAATTTTGAATGAATCAAATTAGCTAGTCCCTGTTCAAATCTAGATCATTCTTGTTGTTCCTAAAACATTTGATTAATATTAATAAGTTTGCATCATGCTAAAATATTATATATTTACAATTTTATGTTTATAAGTTTCTCTTGAAATGAAAGAATCAGCAATTTGTCGTTAATTCTTGACAAACTGTAGATTCAGCAATTTGTCGTTAATTCTTGACAATGCAAACTGTAGATTCAGCAATTTGCCCTTGATTCATTAAACTCTTCAGAACAATTAATTTTTAAATAAATTTTTCCTTCTTCACGATATTTCAAATTCAATTTTAGCATATGCGAAAGTTTTCCATTTGTTTATATATTTTGTTTCTTGTCCTTTTTCAACTATATTAAAAACTAGATATTTCTCTATTCATTCCAGATATAAATTCTTGCTAATCTTTTAATATCTAGCTATGAATGTAATAATTATAAAAATACTAATAATAATAGCAATAATAATAATAATAATACAAATAATAATAATAATAGTGGTTTTTAAATAGATATTGATCATTTTAACCAATATATCAATTACTTCCTGAAATAACTATTCTTTTTAAAGTAGGTTATATACTGCCTGGTTTTTAATGAATATCCGTCCGGGTTGAGAGACGGTAGAATATGTATCTCGAGGCTTTTCAAGAGTCTTCTAACCTCTTCGTTATTCTTGGATTCTTCTAGTATAAATCTAAACATATAATTTATAAATCTAAAAATGTATTAAACCCCGACCTCACCTTGCCAGGACTAGAAGAAGTTCTCGACCCACTACTTCATCTCCATGTATATTTCCTAAAAGCAAAATGGAATTTTCGTCATCTTCTTTTTTCTTTCAGTTATAAAATGTCGCGAAGAATTTGTAACTTTACATTTGGACTATTTCTACAAAAGTGATCTAAACATTTTTACAAATATATCAGTGGCAACAATGGCAAATACAAAATCATTAGTGACATTGAAAGAACTACAAAGACGACATTCAGTCCATAGTTTTATGGTTCCAATCGTATAAATAGAGGTATGTGCATCAATATTGCATTCTAAATGGAAAAAGTGCAATTTGCATAAAATTACGCATTACAAATGAACGGACGTTTTAAGGCGTAAAGAAGGGTTGGGGGGTGGGTTCGCATTTTTTCAAATCTATAAATTATTTTCAAAGGTATCAAAGCTAGTATCTGATCTAAATAAAGCAAAAATTCTTATGCTTGCCTATGAGTTTAACCTGAGGTACTAAAAGTGGTCGTCTTCCATCAACAAGCTCTCCCAATCTAGCATAAGGTGTTTGTATGTGATGTAAAAAGTATATTCCTTGATAGAACGGAGCTGGAAATGTATGAACAAAAGAAAGGTAGTTGAACTAGTTAGGTTAGTTTAACTACTTGTGTCGTCGAGTTTAACTTTGACCAGCGATAGTTTAAATTGATGTAAAAAAGAAAATAATTGAAATGAAGAGAAAGGAAGGACAAGTATGATAAGATAAGGTTATTGAAACTTTAAAAGATGTTTTTTTTTGTAAAAATTGATATATACCTGAGAACCAGTATTTTATTCCCTGCATGAGTTTCTCCGATTGTGTAGAGACTGGCAAGGTTGGAAAACTCCGAGACTAGCTGGAGTAATTCCTCCTCAAGTTCAGCTTGGGAGTGATAATAAGAGAATGGATACTCAAAACTTGTAGATCTGGATAGATTTTATCAATAGAATTTTATTTAATGGTGTAAACTAATTTTTGACAGTCATCTCTGTAAAACGTTTTCAGGTTTTTATGCATTTCTGTCTCCAAAATCAATTTTAACGTCAATCACAAAAATTTTTTAGCTTTCTTTTTTCATTAAAATTCCTTTCTAAGTTTTTAAAATTAGAATTATATATTTTCTCTCTCTTCTATGTAGAGGGTGCTTCAGCTCTCCCAGATGTTTATTTGTCGGTGTTTCCATATATCTACTGGACTCATGCGTCCTGATTTCTACTGGAGCGTGTGCCCAGATGTCAACTGTACTGTTGGACTGTGTTTCCGGATGTCTACTAAATTGTATGTCAATATGTCGTCTGGGCTGTGTTTCCAGATGTCTATTCTGGACTGTGTTTACAGCTGTCTATTCTGGACTGTGTTTTCAGATGTCTATTCTGGACCGTGTTTCCAGATGTCTATTCTGGACTGTGTTTCCAGATGTCTATTCTGGACTGTGTGTCCGGATGTCTATTCTGGACTGTGTTTCCAGATGTCTATTCTGGACCTTGTTTCCAGATGTCTATTCTGGACTGTGTTTCCAGATGTCTATTCTGGACTGTGTTTCCAGATGTCTATTCTGGACTGTGTGTCCGGAAGTCTATTCTTGACTGTGTGTCCGGATGCCGGATGTCTACCATGGTCCGTGGGTCCGGGTGAATGTCCGTAAGTGAAGTTCACTTTAAAATGTGAATTTACCTAATCTTCTGAGTCCCGTACTTATACTTCTCCTGATACTTTGCTTCTATCTCCTTCCTTCTTATATCAGAGAACTGGATTGGTATAAACTCTGTTCCGTCTCTATTCCTCCATTCATCATCAACCTTCTCCCAACATCCTAGCTCATAATATTTCATGTTTAGAACTATGAACTTTTAAGATTTATGACTTTTATAATTGCAATAACTGCAGATTGTTTGATTTTTTTATTGCTGTAGTTAGACAAAGGAATATCTTAGAATGAATAAATAAAAACAGAAATGCATTTTTCATTATTACTTCAGGGAAATTGCAGTGTTATGCAACAAAACTAAGTGACAATACATCAGTACAACATCTTTACAGTTTGAACTATCTGATAAGTTTAAAGTTTTGAAAGAGTGGCAATTGGGGCTCTTCATTTCGTTTGGTTTTTTCCCTTGTTTTTTTATGCCTTATTGTTAGTAATTGTTGGTTGTGTTTTTTCAAAACATGTAAAAAAAATAGGGTAGAAATTAATATCGAGATTTTCAGTAATCCGTTAAAATTGTGTCAAGGCGGCTGAAGCAAGAATAGAAAGAGTTTCCGATTGTATGATGGGAAGATTTTGAAGTTTTAAACTCTTTAAGATAAAAAATACCTGCTATTGGCATGAAGTTAATTGGTTTAGTTTCCATTTCAAGGGTTACCAGTGTTTGAGAATCTTTGTCGCCTAAAAGTTAGTTTGTTGTTTTTTAGACTTTTAGGAATCTTGCATCGAAAACTTCAATCTATAATAATTTAAAATTTTAGATTTAAACCAAGTCGTTTCAGATTTCAAACTCCCACGATGAACACATAGTGTTTCATTAAATTAATAGATTTTATATCTCCCTCATGTGTTAATAACTTGATGTAAAGTTGTTTCATTATTTTAGTTTATTTTTGTGTCCCCTGAAATACTACTAAACAGTAAACCTAATGCTTTCCTATTTTGTAGTATTGTCGGTTCAGAAACAAACACTTTACTGCTTAGACTTGACAGAACTGACTTTCCCATGATTAGGGTTGCTAATCGATTTTAAAAACTATCGAAAAAACTATCGTTTTTGAAAACGAACAACTCGTTTGGAACTTTCAAAAAACGAAAAACGATCTTTAAAAAAATAACGATAGTTTTTTTTAAACAAATAAAGATCGAATTTGAAAACGACCATTTTTTAAAAACGATATTTTAATAAAAACAATCGATTTAAAAGACTTCTCGTTTTTCTTCGTCCTTTTAAAGAACGAAACGATCGTTTTTCAAAAAAGTGGAAACGATCCAACCCTACCCATGGTTAGTTTTCTATAAGATGGCGTAACATAGGGTTTTCTATCCATTTTTAGGGGGTTAGTTAATTTAAACAACGAAGCAGTTCATCTTCTCTCCTCCTCACATATCATAGGAATTAAGACTTTGCCACAAACTCAAATTTTCTAATCCTTTTATCTCTGCAACCTGAACCTTTGATATTTCAAACTTAGATTAATTGATCCAACAGAATTTATAGTTTAAAAGGTCTACGACATCGGGTTGCAATGCTATAGGGATTATAAAATCAGAGTGAGTGGTAAAACTTAATTCTTTTATCTTTTTTATCATTCTCCGGGAATGTATTACTATTAAATCCTCTACCCCTTCTGCTTCTTATCTAACTTTTAACGAAACAACAATATTTAACCCAATTTTCCAGTTCTGTTGTTAGAATTAAAATCTTTTCCTTTTGCTAATCTGGGGTAAGATCTTTTGTGGTGTTAATCCTGGGATTAAGAACTTTTTTTTGTGATCTAGATATTTATTATCTCCGTATCGAGATTATTTAAATTGTACAAAATAGTTCACATGGATTAAATAAGACAGTTTTATATCAAACTCGTTTACATCTATTTTGTGAGAATTATATAGGAGTTAATTTACGGATACATTTAAAATAAAATTTTTTTTGTATCAATGCTTCTTAGATTATGCAAAACATTCAAATTGAGAACTGTAACAATGAAATGTTGGAACATTAAATGCATAAAATAGGTTTTTGACGAGACAGGTTTATGTGGATTTGATAAAAATATTTTACAACCAAATCGTTTACATTTAATTTGAGCGAGTTGTGTAAAAACAGTTTGCGTCTACATTTTACATTTTTAAGGAAAGGTTGATATCGAGGCAAAATACACTATGTAAAAACGCACAGATTTAGAGCTCCACCAACAAAGTACATTGATGGTTCTTCGTTGGTGTGGCTGCGTATTAATTTAAATATGTAGTCTTGAAGTTAACCGACGTGAGGTAAGAAGCTACTTAATTAAGGAACATTCAAGCGCGGAACATTGATGGTTCCTTGCTGCATGTTATTTTAGAAGCTATATAACCGACGTATAGGTAAGAAACTCATAATAGCGCGGGACATTGATGGTTCCATGCTAATACAAAATAGCTTATTGCAGAAACACTAAGTTTCATTTCTTTCGTGTTCCTCTTATCGTCTAGGCTGCATTAACACGGTAGAAGAAAAAACATATGCTAGAGGACTAGACTCACGCAGAACATTGATGGTTCCGCGCTACTGTCTAGGACGATTAAGAGAGATTATGGTTTAATCTCTTCATATTCCTCATGTCTTTTGGATTCTAGAGTGAAAATGTCGCTCGTTTGTATTGGGCGACAAATTAGAGGGAACGACGCAGCATCGTTGTCCCAGTATCTCGAGACATCTTTGTTTCTCGGCGGTGAGGTTTGTCTCCGTTTTCCGCCAGTTCGGGAGGCGTTACAGTTCTCTCAGACTAAATTAGTAAAGGAGAAATTAATTTCTTTAAAAGGAAAATTTTGAGTGAGGAGAAGATTAAGAACTAATGCGTATCTTGTGAGGTCATCAGGACTATATTAATTCTCAATTAATTCTCAGTGCATATTTCTAAACCCTGAAGAGTACTTCTAAGAGACAACCACTATTACGGATTTAAACATCAATCACTTCATCTAAAAAGTTTCAACTTTAAATATAAAGATCAGATCTTTTTCACTCAAAATTTTGTCCACAGAATTTTTCGTTTTTCGAGGAACGGCATAAAAGTTAATATTCCTGATTTTCTTTTATTAAAACAACTACTGTAAATCCAGAACAATCCAAAGTTGAGTTCTCTTCCAAAAGGGTTAAAAAATGAAAACTTTAAGTTCAATGAATTAAATATGAATAAGAATAATCTTTTTGTTACCTCCTAAAAATTATTGACGTGTGTAAAGAAGTTAAATAAATTTTTGCATCTTTGAATCTGGATTTTGCTGACAACAACTAATTGCAAAAAAAAATAGAACAAAGAGAAGTTTGATATATAAGACCACATTTATATTCAATCAGCAGATCAAATCTACTTGTTGAGGCAACAAGATGAGATCTCTCTCAGTTCTCTTCCTAATTGGGTGTGTAGCTTCTGGCTATATTCAGCCCCATGGCTGGACTCATTCTCAAGAGTATAGATATAAATACTCATCCCAAGTTCTTACTGGGATAAAAGAGCTTAATAGCCAATATTCTGGTGTTAGGCTTTTTGCTCAAGTTCGAATTCAGCCTAGACAAGATTCTACCTGCAGAATTCAGCTTGATAACCCAAGATTTGTCAGCTATAATGATATTCTTGAGTGGAGTCAGGATAGACTTGTTTCCTCTGGTAATGAGGAAAATATACCTAGCAACATCAAAACTTGGCTGAAAACTCCTTTCACCGTTTTCCACAAGAGGGGATTAGTTGAAAAGATTCAAACTGAAAATGGAGAACCTGAATTCATTGTTAACATGAAAAAGGCTCTTGTCTCAAAACTTCAGTATGATCTGTCCAATGTTGATTCTCAAAATGTTCAAGGACAAAACAACCAAGTTCAGAGAGGAAACCAGGTTGAGTCTCTTCCTATTTTTAAAACCCAAGAATCATCTGTTCTGGGAAAATGTGAAACTGTATATGCAATTAACAAGCTGCCTTCCTACTTAGTCAAAGAATTTGAAGATGCTGAAAACAAAAGACCCATTCAACAGGCTTCTGATGCTGGAAATGATCATTCTAACAATCAGAATACTGGATCAAAGGCTTGTGAAGGAAAGGAGTATTTTGAAATCATCAAGACTAAAAATCTTGACATATGCTCAGATCGCCCAGTTTTCCATCAGAGCTATGGTATCTGGTCTAAGACTGATGGATCTGGAGCTTCTTCTTATCCTTCTTCCTCTTCTCATATCAGAACTATTATCTGTGGATCCCTTCAAGATTATGTCATTCGTAAGGTTGTCTCTGAAAACAAAATCATTTCCAGTGCTTCTGGAAGGTATGAAAGCAATGAGAAATTGAGCATTACATCTTTCTCTACCCTTGATCTTGAATCTGTTGATTCAGTCAGAGATGAAATTTCTGAGCCATCTTCACCTAAAGGATATCCATCTTTGGTTTTTGAATATCCCTCTGGAAGTTCAGCAAGCAGCAAATCAATGAGACAAGAACAGAAGCAACAGCAAGGACAGCAAAGTCAGCAATCTGGACAACAACAGGGACAACAAACTCAGTTTGAAGATTCCTTAGAAAAACATGCTCCTATTCCAGATATGACATCAGCTCCAAGGCTCTTTTTCCCAAGACCTGAAGACCAGAGAGATTTAAAACAAAATGTTGTTGATCTCTTTGCAGAAATCATTGAGTCTGCCGAGCAGATGAATGAAAGCTCAAAGAAAGATAAGGATGTTGCTGCTCTTTCGGTTCTTGCTTCCAGAGTTCTCAGCCAACTTAGCTATAATGAGTTGAAAGAAGTTGAAAGTAATATTCGGGCACAGTATGGAAATGGACGATATGAAGTTGTGGTTCAAAAGGTTTTCTTTGACCTCATTTCAATGGTTGCCACCAACCCTTGCATTAAATTGATCAAGGACAAAGTTGTTTCAGGAGAAATCAATCAAGATCCAGCATCCTGGTCCTGGATTCTCTCTAATGCTTTGAGATCTGTAAAAACACCTACTGAGGAGCTTCTCGGAGAATTGGTTGACCTTTTGAAGACAGAAAATATTCAAAGGAACAGAGTTGTCAGAGCTGCTTATGCAATGGGACTTACTCAACTAATTAACAAGGCTTGTGTCGATTCTCAGAGCATAAGGAATGAATTCCCATACAAAATCTATGGACAATTCTGCAACAAAGATATGAATGTCATCAAGAACAACCTTGTTCCATACCTTGCTCAGAAACTTCAAGAATCTTCTAAAGATGACTTATCTACTCTCCTCACATATGTAAATGCTCTTGGAAATTTAAACATTGAAGAATCCACAATGGAACTTCTCAAAGTGGTAGAAGGAAGACTTTCTAGTCCAAGCCATCCAAGAGCTGTTGCTATTTATAAACTTCTTGATGCTGCCATGAAAAATCCCAGCATCTACAGACCTGTTTTCAAATCTATTATTGAGAATGTTGCTGAGACTCCTGAAGTTAGGATTGCTGCTATTACTGCTTTAACTTATAGTTCTCCCACTTCTGCTGATCTTCAGAAATTGGCTATCAGAACTTGGTTTGAACCTTCCAGACAGGTTTCTAGTTACATTTACTCAACACTGAAAATGCTGAGCCAACTTCATGGATCTTTGCCTGAGCTTGAATTAATCAAGGAAAAAGCATCTACCACTCTTCGTTTTGCCAAACCTAGCAAGGAAGGATACCAAAACTCTCGTAATATGCACTTTACCCGTTTAGTCGAAAGCCTACGTTCTTCAGTTCATCACAAAGTTCAATGGGTTTCTTCAGAGGAATCTTTCTTTCCTAAATCTATCCATGCCAAGGCTGAAATGAGAGGACAAGACAGTAATGTTGAGGCTATAGAAGCTAACTTATATGTACAAGGAGTTGAGAATGTCATTGAGAAGCTCCAAGATTTGTATGACAACTTTAAGGTTCACAGCAACAACCAACAATCTGAATTGAACAATAACAAAAGGGAAACCCAAGAAAAGATGAGACAGCTTAACATTCAAGACAGAGAATATAAGAAACCAGAGGCTCACTTGAGTCTGAAGTTCATGGGACTTCAAAAGTTGTACTCCCTGGATGATAAAATGGTTTCTGATATTGCACAAAAAATTTCTTCTGGGCTTATGAGACAAGATAGCCAACAAGAGTACTTTAAAATCCTTGATCTTAATGGAGCTGATTATGCAATCCCAACTGAATCTGGAATGCCTGCATTCATTTCCAGGAGAAACCCAACTGTTGCATATAACAAATTCCAAATGAAAGCAGAAAGAGTTTCTGGAGGAAGACCAAAAATTGACCTTAAGATGAAAGGTGTTACCAACTACATGAGACAGGTTGTTGCTGGTGTTGTGTCTCCTATTACTGAGAAGTTCCATGGGGCAGCAGTTGAAACCTCTATTCACATTGCTATACCTTTGGTTGCTGAAGTTTCTTATAGATCCAATGGCCAAGTACAAGTTTCCATCAAAAACTCTGAGGAGCCAGAATTCCAGAGAGAAAAAACTCTCTTTGAGTTTGATGTCCACCCATACACCACTTCTCATAGTCTTTCTGAGCTCAAGCCACTTGTAAAGGGCAGTGAAAGGAAAACAATTAATAGCAGACATGCTGAAAAACAGGTAACTTTTTATCTGATTAACTTTTATTTCCCACAATCAAAAAATAAATTATTATTTAGAGAGAACTGAATATTGGAAAACCTTTTGGACTTGATGCCAAGATTCAGGTCAGGACTGAACAATCGGGAATTGACCTTTACAAGCTCTGGGATGATTTGAAGGTTAATGTTCCAATGTTCCTTGGATCTCTACCCAATCCTGTTACATCTAGCAAGAGAACCACAATTGTCATCAGCCACAATCCCCAAAACTCTGAAGTCAAGCAATTGGACTTTTCACTCAATATTGGTAAGTACCAAAGATTACATCAAAAGTTAAAACTCAATTATTTAATGAATTACATTTTTAATAGGAATTGCTTCCAAGGAAGGAATATACCAGCAAACTCAGATTAAAGGGGTTCAATCAGTTGACCAAGAAGGAGAAATTCAAAGAATCTGCTCTGAACAGGCATCTAATCAAGACCAAAATACCTGCCAAGAACAGCTGAGACAAAGCATCCAGTCTCCTGAAGCTGAAATTGTCAAAACATGCCAAGATCAAAAAAATCTTGCAAACCAGAGACAGCAACAGCAACAACTGATGCAACAACAACAACAACAACAGAAACAGAAGATCCAACAAGCTCACCAACAACAACTGAATCAAGCAAATCAACAAGCCGAACAAGAACAACAAGAAGAACAGCAGCAAAAACAACAACAGCAACAGCAGCAGCAAGAACAACTTTTCAGCCAATGTAAGGCAGAAAGACAGCTTTGCAAAGAGGAAAGAAAGCGTTGCAATCAAGAGCAACAACAAAGAGGCCAAGACAAGCACAACTGTCAGATTATTGAAGACCTTTGCAATCAAAGACAGAAATCAAGACAGGCCCTTCGCAATGTTCTCCAAAAACTGGAAACTGGAAATGCCATAACTATTTCAATGAACACTGTCCTAAGAGGTAACCAGGAATCTCAAAACAGAAAGTTGCAGACCAGAGTCACAATCGGAGAGAAGAAAACCCAAGGAAGATCTGAGGTAACTCAAGTTACCATGAAGATGTCCCTGAAGACTCCAAATATGAGACAACCCCTAGATGCCCAGGTCCAAGCAAATGGCCAGATCAGAAGACCAGCTCAGAAATGGAATAATGATGAAATTCTTGCAGAAGACAAATCTGCTAAAATTCTTATTAACGCTGATTATGGAATGAGAGGAGAAGAAATCAAGACAATCAAAGCATCTATTATTGCATTCCAGTCTGACAGACAAAAGGATTTTGTTAAGGAATCTGATGAGTACAAGAGATGTTCTCAAGATGAGTCCCAGGGTAGAAAACTGACCAAGAGTTGCAAGGAAACAAGACATCATGCTGCTTCCCTTGACATGGTTCATGCTAAATTGTCTCTTCCAAAAACAATTGCTGAAAACAGATATACTGAGATGGTTACTGATCTTGCAAAGATCTACTATCTCCCTCTTCTATCACAGAAAAGCATTGATAACAGACAATCTGGTGATCATAAGGAATATGAAGTTGAAGTTGATGTGTCTGGAAATGGAGAACTATTGTCTGCCAAGATTTCTGGAAATGGTGAAGAAGTTAGGGTGAAAAATGTTCGTCTTGGAAGTGCTGCCAAGGGCCTGCTCCCTATCTGTACTAAAGATACATTGGTTACCAGAGTTCTTCAGAAAATGACTTCATTCAATGCTCCCAGCTCTTGTGTTCTTGAGAATCGCAAGGTTAAAACATTTGACAAAATGGAATATGATTTCTCTATCAATGACTGTGAGCATGTTGTATTCACAGAAACATCATCAAGACCCAAGATCACAGTTTCCACCAAGCAGACTCCTGAAAAGCAACTAGTGATTATGGTTGTTGATGGGCACAAGTATGAAGTTGAGATCAAAAAGCAATCTAGACATTCTAGAGAAAACAAAGCTATTGTCAGAGTAAACGGACAAGAAAAGCAGTGGGCTTCTCCAGAACAGCAAAGGCAACAACAACAAGAAGAACAACAACAGCAAAAGCAAGAGCAGCAACAATTGCAGCAGCTCCAGCAACAACAGCAACAGAATCAACAAAATTCCCAGCAACAAAACCAACAATTGCAAAAACTCCAACAACTTCAGAAGCAACAAGCACAAGCACAAAAACAACAATACCAAGATCTGAAACAAAATGTCTATGATGACCAAGACACTTATGTAGTCAACTTCAAGGATGGAGTCTACTCCATTGTTTCCAAGAAGTATGGAGTTTCTGTTTTAGCTGATGGAGAAAGAATGGAAGTCAAGAGCTACCAACATTTCCTCAGAAATAGAGTCACTGGTCTTTGCGGAGATATGAATGGTGAAAAGACTGCAGATCTCAAATCGTCTAAGAAATGCATCATGTCTGAACCTAAGCTTTCAGCTCTTACTTTCATGCTTGAAGATGGAAAATGCAGAGGTCTCCCAGAACAAGAAAAAATTGAACTCAGAAGACAAGAACAGAGATGTGTCAGAAGGGAAGAGAACCCTACTAAAGTATCTGATATCTTCAGAAAATCTCTTGAATCAAAGAGGCAACCAGAACTTCGTCACATTGTTGAACAAACTAGAGGAAAGACCTGTATTTCTAAGGAATTGGTCAGAGTCTGCAATACCAATTATCCATCTGAGGTCAGAGCTAAACAAGCAAGATTTGCTTGCCTGGAAAGTTTCCAGAACGAGGTTTTGAGAAGACGTGCTATTTCTGGGGACCAGGTTGAGGAGCTAGAGAGACTTCCAACTCAGTATACCCAAACTGTCTATGAACCTAAACAGTGTTAATTGTTCATACTTGACATTAAATTCAATAAATTGGCTAATACTAGTTTTTCTAACTTAAGATTTAATTTTTTTTTCTGATTAAACTAAATTTCAAGATAAATAGGGTGGCTCATTTTTTTAGTTTACTATGTTCAAAAGTGTGTTAACAAATATTATATTCATCTTCACAAAAAAAAATTAACTCTAGACCTCTAAAGAAAATAATTTGTAGGAGCAATGTCCTGAACAGTTTTATTGTGCTTTATCATTTTGTGGGTCAGAATATAAAAAGAAATAAAAGACGCTTGAAAGATAATTCAATCCCGATAGTAGCTGCATCTTTTTTTAGAAACATTCCTTCTTTTGGGACAGTTCTGAAAAAGTACAATATGAATAAGCAATATAAGGTCTAGTAAGAGTTTATATGTATAGAATATTAACAAATACAGGGATCAGTCGTTCTTTATTATCAAGTTAAGTTGTGTTTTGGGATCTTATTGGACCTAGCTAGTCCAGACTTGAAAAAAGACAAATCCTCTGACAATCTTAGAAAATCTTGGTAATCGTAGATTATAATAGAATATATATACTATAGAATAACAGGTGGCACCTGTATTGGTATGACATTGTAAACATGTTACATGATTTCTCAGTATAAACAAGCATGAGGTATTGTTCAGTGTTAAATTGTTACAAGGATCAAACATATAAGATAAGATTTCATTATTTTCCAAAAGATGAAAAGTTTTAAAAAACGTGAAGTAACTTCACAGGAAAGTCAGGTTTCCGGACTCCGGGAAAATTTAGTGTTGTCTGTGCAAAACATGTTGAAAACAAGTTATAATGCTTTTCCCAGTCTCCATTTTCCCCACCATCCACAGGAACAGGAACAGCTAGATAATGTAGAGGGTTTTCCCCACCATCCACATCAACAGGATCAGGAACAGGAACAGCTAGATAATGGAGAGGGTTTTCCCCACCATCCGCAGGAACAGCTAGATAATGGAGAGGGTTTTCCCCACCATCCGCAGGAACAGCT